>NC_136115.1:12934244-13079333 GCF_965212315.1 Lampetra planeri | reverse complement strand
CTCACCCACCCACTCACCACACCAACACACTCACCCACCCCACTCAACCCACACCAACACACTCACCCACCCACTCACCACTCACTCACCCCACCCACTCACCACACCAACACACTCACCCACCCACTCACCACTACCAACACACTCACCCACCCACTCACCACACCAACACACTCACCCACCCACTCACCACACCAACACACTCACCCACCCACTCACCACAACAACACACTCACCCACCCACTCACCACACCAACACACTCACCCACCCACTCACCACTACCAACACACTCACCCACCCACCACACCACACCAACACACTCCCCACCCACTCACCACACCAACACACCTCACCCACCCACTCACCACACCAACACACTCACCCACCCACTCACCACTACCAACACACTCACCCACCCCACATCACCACACCAACACACTCACCCACCCACTCACCACACCAACACACTCCCCACCCACTCACCACAACAACACACTCACCCACCCACTCACCACACCAACACACTCACCCACCCACTCACCACACCAACACACTCCACCTCACTCACCACACCAACACACTCACCCACTCACCACAACACTCATCCACCCACTCACCACACCAACACGCTCACCCACTAACCACACCCACTCACCCACCCACTCACCACACGAACACAATCACCCACCCACTCACCACACCAACACACTCACCACCCACCCTTCACCACACCAACACACTCACCCACCCACTCACCACACCCACTCACCCACCCATTCACCACACCAACACACTCACCCACCCACTCACCACACCAACACACTCACCCACCCACTCACCACAACAACACTCTCACCCACCCACTCACCACTCCAACACACTCACCCAACCCACTCACCACTACCACACACTCACCCACCCACTCACCACAACAACACACTCACCCACCCACTCACCACAACAACACACTCACCCACCCACTCACCACAACAACACACTCACCCACCCACTCACCACAACACTCACTCGCCCACCCACTCAACACAACAACACACTCACCCACCCACTCACCACAACAACACACTCACCCACCCACTCACCACACCAACACACTCACCCACCCACTCACCACACCAACACACTCACCCACCCCTCACCACTACCAACACACTCACCCACCCACTCACCACACCAACACACTCACCCACCCACTCACCACACCAACACACTCACCCACCCACCTCACCACACCAACACACTCACCCACCCACTCACCACTACCAACACACTCACCCACCCACTCACCACACCAACACACTCACCACCCACTCACCACACCAACATACTCACCCACCCACTCACCACACCAACACACTCACCCACCCACTCACCACACCAACACACTCACCCACCCACTCACCACACCAACACACTCACCCCACCCACTCACCACACCAACACACTCACCCACCCACTCACCACACAACACACTCACCCACCCACTCACCACAACAACACACTCACCCACTCACCACACCAACACACTCACCCCCACCCACTCACCACACCAACACACTCACCCACCCACTCACCACCCCAACACACTCACCCACCCACTCACCACCCCAACACACTCACCCACCCACTCACCACTACCAACACACTCACCCACCCACTCACCACACCAACACACTCACCCACTCACCACACCAACACACTCACCCACCCACTCAATTCACTCACCCACCCACTCACCACACCAACACACTCACCCACCCACTCACCACTACCAACACACTCACCCACCCACTCACCACACCAAAACACTCACCCACCCACGCACCACACCAACACATTCCCCACCCACTCACCACAACAACACACTCACCCACCCACTCACCACACCAACACACTCACCCACCCACTCACCACTACCAACACACTCACCCCACCCACTCACCACACCAACACACTCCCCACCCACTCACCACACCCAACACACTCACCCACCCACTCACCACACCAACACACTCACCCACCCATTCACCACTACCAACACACTCACCCACCCACTCACCACACCAACACACTCACCCACCCACTCACCACACCAACACACTCCCCACCCACTCACCACAACAACACACTCACCTACCCACTCACCACACCAACACACTCACCCACCCACTCACCACACCAACACACTCACTCACCCACTCACTCACCACACCAACACACTCACCCACTCACCACAACACTCATTCACCCACTCACCACACCAACACGCTCACCCACTAACCACACCCCACTCACCCACCCACTCACCACACCAACACAATCACCCACCCACTCACCACACCAACACACTCACCCACCCATTCACCACACCAACACACTCACCCACCCACTCACCACACCCCACTCACCCACCCATTCACCACACCAACACACTCACCCACCCACTCACCACACCAACACACTCACCCACCCACTCACCACAACAACACACTCACCCACCCACTCACCACTCCAACACACTCACCCACCCACTCACCACTACCAACACACTCACCCCACCCACTCACCACAACAACACACTCACCCACCCACTCACCACAACAACACACTCACCCACCCACTCACCACAACAACACACTCACCCACCCACTCACCACAACACTCACTCGCCCACCCACTCACCACAACAACACACTCACCCACCCACTCACCACAACAACACACTCACCCACCCACTCACCACACCAACACACTCACCCACCCACTCACCACACCAACACACTCACCCACCCACTCACCACTACCAACACACTCACCCACCCACTCACCACACCAACACACTCACCCACCCACTCACCACACCAACACACTCACCCACCCACTCACCACACCAACACACTCACCCACCCACTCACCACTACCAACACACTCACCCACCCACTCACCACACCAACACACTCACCCACCCACTCACCATACCAACATACTCACCCACCCACTCACCACACCAACACACTCACCCACCCACTCACCACACCAACACACTCACCCACCCACCCACTCACCACAACACTCACTCGCCCACTTCTCTGTCCAATTTCTTACCTCGCCCTGCTCCCACTTTGTCATTCCCACCGTCACCTTCCGGCGTCATCATCGTCTTCTTTATTCCCCAAGCCGTTAACATCATTCACTCTCTTGATTTGAAGCTTTCGTGACTGCAGACATCCATATTCTATGGTTCTTTCGGTAAAGTCACGGCAGTTGAACTGCTGTGACCTAGGTTCAGCAGTTCATCTGCTGGATTCTTATTTTGTCCGCCTGAGGACGGCCGCTATTGTGTTGCGCTCGAAACGTCGTGAACTAATATTCCCATTAGTTGTGCTCGGGTCAAGACACGTGTTCGACAAACTCAACTCTGACCTATTGCGCCCTCAAGAGTGCTGGTTGTTGCTGGCCGCATGGGCCTGCTGGGACTTTTGGGGGCACTGCGCTCGGCAACATTTGAGATATTTAGTTCTCACCATTGGAACCTCATTTGCCAGGAACAAAATATGATAATTGTTTTTTAACCTTTTTCCTGGCAACAAAACTGACACCTTTTGTACAAGGAGTCATGTTTGCATTGATCACAATACCTGCAGTCGGAATGCAAACAAAAAAGACAACTCTGATAATGTATGCATATTTTGTTACTGGCAAATGAGGTTCCAATGGTGTTAATGCTTACCCCGAGCTCTCATACTCTGATGGTGCATTGTCTTTGAGTTGTGCGCCTTTTGGCGTCATCTGGTCCAACACCATGTAAGACTAGGCTCTAAAGAAAGCTGTCTCGGGTGTGGACCAATCAATTTCAAGGACAGTGCATACATTATCAGAGTTATGTTTTTTGTTTGCATTCCGACTGCAGGTATTGTGGTCTATGCAAACATGACTCCTTGTTAAAAAGGTGTCAGTTTTGTTGCCAGATAAAAGGGTAAAAAACAATTATCATATTTTGTTCTGTTTATTGGATTTAAACAAAAAAACAAAACCCCTCGCCTCCAAAGCGCCCAATGATCGCAGTAGGTGAGTGATCACAGTAGGCGAGTGTTCACAATATATGAGGGTTCACAGTAGGTGAGTGATCACAGTAGGTGAGTGATCACAGTAGGCGAGTGTTCACAATAGGTGAGGGTTGACAGTAGGTGAGTGATCACAGTAGGTGAGTGATCACAATAGGTGAGGGTTGACAGTAGGTGAGTGATCACAGTAGTTGAGTGATCACAGTAGGTGAGTGTTCACAATAGGTGAGGGTTGACCGTAGGTGAGTGATCACGGTAGGTGAGTGATCACGGTAGGTGAGGGTTCACAATGGGCCAACCGCGCCTCTGCGCACGTGGAACGCGATGGTCATCCCGTCATGTTATTGCCCATCCAGGGACAAACCTCCAACCCCCCACCCCCCACCACCGCCACCCCCTCCTCTCCCCACAGCCCAATGAAGTGTCAACTCTGAAGGCATTTCCGGAGAAACTGGAGATCACTGGTGGACGTGAACCCCAGGGAACCCGAGTGATCGCACGGTGTCTCCCCCCCCAAACCAGCCGTGGGGCTGTGGGGGTGGTGGGGGGGTGTCGCGTGGCGTGGCGCGACATCGCCCCACGGGGTGTCACCGCCTCACCCCCATGGGGCTGGGCACGGGGCTGGGCCACTCCGCCCAGCGCCTCTCCCACGTGGGTTTTGTTGTCAATAGCCGCCTCTTCGTGGCGGTTATTTTTCCATACGTCACCGCGCTGGTCAGTGCTGGTTGGGAGTCCTTCATCCAGCAGTACAATGTGTAGTGGAGTGAATCTGTTGAATGTCGTGGTGTGAATTCGTGGAATGTATATTGGTGAGTAACTGCACTTTGTCGCGGTGTAACACCGATATAATCTTCGTCGTTGGTGATGATCTATCCACTGATGGATGACGGTCGCCCCGTGCAGTGGCGGGGTTGTGTGACCATACTTCACTATGCTGGTCAATGCGAAAGGCGGGGGAGGCAGGGTCGGTCCAGATATCTGCTTGTCGCTTACGTTAACCGCGGCCGGGAATTTAAACCCAGATGCCCGGGTTTATAGCGCAGTGCACTAACCACTGCGCCACCGCTCCGTACGTGTACGTCATCGGTTTTTATTCTGATTCCGTTCCGATGACGTACGCGCGTCATCGTGCGTGTACGGAAGAACACATTGAATAGCTTCATCGATAGCGAGGCCCCCACGAGGCCATGCGGGAGGGCGCGTGGCACAGTTTGACGGCAGCTATCGTGGAGTGCGGTCGTGTCACTGCAGTTACCCGCGGCGAGTACAACGTCGCTAAAAACGACGACGCTACGCCTCTCTGAATAGAATTAGCGGTAACCGCTTTGCGCGTTCCGAGTCTCAGCGGTGAACGGAGGCGCACCCTGCGACCTGCAGACGTATCGGAGCGGGAACGGGTTCATCTCTAGCCCCTCTGCAAATCCACTGCTGGATTGAATAGACAAATAAGAAGACAATCATCTTCCACATATTCGCCCTTCCACATGAAATAAAGACGGGGTTGTTGTTGTTTTTACAAATCCCATCAGCCGCGCGGCCTTCTGGGAGTGCATCGTTTCAGTAGCCATTGGTGCAACACGTGCCAACAACTTCTTGGTTCTTTCGGTAAAGTCTCCCCGACAGATCTGGTCTTCACCTGAGGACGGCTGCTTGCGTTGTGGCCGAAACTTCGTGAGAATTATTTTATGTTTATTTTTATTATTATTATTTTATTATTTCCCTTCTACGTAACTTTACCGAAAGAACCAAGAATATGAATCCCTGATGTCACGAAAGCTTTAAATCGGAACGTGCCAACAACTCTGGGACGGCTTCCACCGGTAAGTGAGTGATCACAGTAGGTGAGTGATCACAGTAGGTGAGTGATCACAGTAGGTGAGGGTTCACGGGTTGAACGGCTCACCAGCACAGTCGGGTTTGCTCGACCCGATCGATGCTGGCGAACTCCGATGGCCACGCCAATCGTGCACTCCCCAGAGGGCAGTGCGACTGATGGGATGTGTCAAACACATACTTCCCTTGACCTTGTTACGTGGCGCATTGGCCACGAGCGTTGCGTGACCATACTTCACCACGCTGGCGAGTGCGGATTGAGAAAAAGAATGGATAACGGAATGCTTTGGTGTTTTTTGTTTTGTTTATCACGTATTTATTTATGTAATCAATCCCTGAATCGAATTGCAAACCGAAGCACGGACGCATTAAACGCTCACGTGTGGCGGTGCGGGTTGGACCGGCCGTTCATCATCACCATCACCATCGTCGTCATGAGTCATTGTTCTATCCGCTGCTGGATGAAGGCATCCCGCACACTGCCGTCGAGCCGATTTCACGGCTCCATCTCCAGTGGCGGTCGTCCTCTTGGATGCGTTTTTTTTTCTTCCCTCCATTGGCTCTCATTCCGCCGCCGCTTCTCCTTGTCCCGCCCTTGCTGATCTCATTCTTACAGCTGACTTCCCCTCGCTCTGTTGGTGATGCTCGGCGGAGTTTTAATTCAAACATAACACATTCCTCCTGCGGAGGGAGCTGGTAGGAACGTTGGGTTGCTCGGTCAATGGCCAGGGTCAACGGCGGCGTGGTGTATTCCGCAAATATGGACGACTGTGAGGGCGGGCACAAGCCGGCATGAGTAGGTTAAACGTTGAGTTTTATAAGGGCACCACGGGGTGACCAGCCCCTCCCCACCCAACCCCACCCCTCCCACCCCCCACCCAGCCCCACCCTCTCCACCCCCCACCCAGCCACTCCCCACCCTCCCCACCCTCTCCTCTCCGCCCAGCCCCACCCCTCCCATTTTTGGATGCGCGACGGACGGACGGACACAATAATCCCCTGTGGGCTGGTGTAACCAGGAGGTTCCTACCAGTATAAAAGTTTTTTTTTTACCAGATAAGGCCCAATGAGCTATGCAGCTATTTTTTTTCAGAAACGACCTCGCCACAAACGATAGCCCAACGAGGTGGCTTGTCGTCATCACGTGGAAGTTTACAGCAGACGAATACTCTAAACGCGTGACGTTGATTCTAAATGTAGAGGGGGGGAACCGGAGGTATCTACGGGGCCACGGAGAGAGAAACACCGCAAGCTCCAAATATACAGCAGCAGCAGGCGTCAGGGTCGGGATCGAACCCACGGCCTCCTGTATACCAGGCGAGGTAGTTAACATCTCCCTAGCCACCGTGATGATGAGAGAGAGACGCAAACTCCAAATATACAGCAGCAGCAGGCAGCAGGCGTCAGGGTCGGGATCGAACCCACGACCTCCTGCATACCAGGCGAGGTAGTTAACATATCGCTCACCAAATATGTACATCACGTGGTTGTGAGAATCGCTCTTATCTTATCTCGATTTGTATAGCGCTTTTATCCAAGGGCGCTTTGCAATTATCAAAACGCTACATTTGATGGAAAGCGGTTGAGACACAGTGTGTAGGGGGGGCGGTAGTGCAATGGTCAGCGCGCTGCCCTGCGAACCCTGAAGCCAACATCGGTAACGAATATCTGAACCGGTCCCGGGCCCCCCCCCCCCCCTATATGTCGACTCAGCCTCAAATGAGTACCTGGTCACGGTGTGTAAACATCGCAACTGGGGAGACAAAGGCGGCCGGCCGTGGTGCTGCCCCCCTCCCCCCATTTCGTGTACCATGCGGGCCTTCGAAGGTGCTCGCTAACAGCACTTGCCCCAACAGAGGGTTAGAGGCTACACGGGAGATCTTTGTCTTTGCGGTTATTAAAAGTGAGCTGAAACAACAACAACAATGAGAATTCGCACAGTTCAATGCCGCTTACACGAGGCCATCAATTTCGATTGGCTGTGTCGGGTGGCGGACGGTCTTGACGACACGAAGTTGGTGCGCTCCCAATTTAGCCAGATCATGACGTAGGGGAGGGCAACCTGGTGGCTCCAACGCCGCATTGCGACTCTTTGAGGGCTGCTTCGTGGGTTGGTGAGTTGGTGAGTGAGTTGATGGTTCCACCACTGGGTGACTGAGTTGGTGAGTGAGTTGATGGCTCCACCACTGGGTGACTGAGTTGGTGAGTGAGTTGATGGTTCTACCACTGGGTGACTGAGTTGGTGAGTGAGTTGATGGCTCCACCAGTGGGTGACTGAGTTGGTGAGTGAGTTGATGGCTCCACCACTGGGTGACTGAGTTGGTGAGTGAGTTGATGGTTCCACCACTGGGTGACTTAGTTGGTGAGTGAGTTGATGGTTCCACCACTGGGTGACTGAGTTGGTGAGTGAGTTGCTGGTTCCACCAATGGGTGACTGAGTTGGTGAGTGAGTTGATGGCTCCACCACTGGGTGACTGAGTTGGTGAGTGAGTTGATGGTTCCACCACTGGGTGACTTAGTTGGTGAGTGAGTTGATGGTTCCACCACTGGGTGACTGAGTTGGTGAGTGAGTTGATGGTTCCACCACTGGGTGACTGAGTTGGTGAGTGAGTTGATGGTTCCACCACTGATATCTTCGAGGAGGAGGAGGGATATCCAAGCCAGCAGGAGGTGCTCTCTGACGCTCGGGTCTGGGATGAGGCGTCTATTCTGGACGTCACGTGTTGTCAAAACGCGAATTTGAATACAACGCGATGCATGTAATTAGGGAACACATTTTCGGTTTTATAGAACGCGGATGGGAGTGGACAGAACTACGTCGCAGCGCGAGCAAGAATAGGCGGTGGTTGTGCGGCTGCCTCGGCCTAGCAGTAGCAGCAGCGTCACACCACGAGGCGTTGGGATGCTGCTGGATGCTTCTGGATGCTGCCCACTGCGTCTCGGTCTTTGCTCGGCCCAGCGTGCGCGTCTCACGGGTTGTCGCGGGCCGTGTGCTTTAACCCCCCAGATGATGTCATTTATGATGACGCGATGCCTGTTCCGTTCTCCAGGAACGCAGCAACGACCACCGCGTGATAGGGGAAGGCGACTGTGGCTTGCAGCAATAGCGGCAGCAGCAGCAGCAGCAGCCGGCGGCCAGCAACAAGCAGGCAGCAGCATTCTTCGGTTGCGGGGATGGGGGGTGGAGTGGTGGTGGTGGTGGCGGTGCGTGGTCGCTGGCGCGTGGGGTGAGAGCGAGGCGAGCCCGGCTCGTGGTGGGGTGATGACGGCGGGGGAGGGGTGACGGGGGGGGGTGACGGCGGGGGGGGACTGAGGGGGTCACTGGCCGACAGCGGTGACGACACGGCGCGTGCTCGGGATGAGCACCGTGGGGGGAGGGGGGCGGGGGAGCGCGTCATGAACCTCGCCTCGTCAGAGCGTGTGTGTCTGTGTGTGTGTCTGTGTGTACATGGGTGTGTGTGCACATGGGTGTGTGTTTGTCTGTGTGTACATGGGTGTGTGTGCACATGGGTGTGTGTGTCTGTGTGTACATGGGTGTGTGTGCACATGGGTGTGTGTGTCTGTGTGTCTGTCTGTGTGTACATGGGTGTATGTGGGGGAGCGGTGGTGTAGTGGTTAGCGCGCTGCACTACGAACTTGGCGACCCGGGTTCGATTCCCGCTCACGGCAAACACCAGTGACGATGATCTAAACCGGTCCTGGGCCTCCCCTAGGTGGACTCAGCCTCAAGTGAGTACCTAGTGCGGTGTGTAAACATCGCCGCTAGGGAGACAAAGGCGGTCGGGCGTGGTGCTGGCCACCCACCCCCTCGTGTACCGTTCCGGCATTCATAGGTGCTCGCTAACAGCACTTGCCCCAACAGTCTGTTAAGGCTATACGGGGGATCTTTATCTTTGTATGTGTACATGGGTGTGTGTGTGTGTGTCTGTGTATGGGTGTGTGTGTTTCTGTGTGTACATGGGGATGTGTGTACAGTCTGTTAAGGCTATATGGGGGATCTTTATCTTTATGGGGATGTGTGTGTGTCTGTGTCTGTGTGTACATGGGTGTGCGTGTACATGGGTGTGTGTGTGTCTGTGGGTACATGGGTGTGTGTCTGTCTGTGTGTACATGGATGTGTGTTTTGTATTTACATGGTTTTGTGTACATGGCTGTGTGTGTCAACACCAGTGACGATTATCTGAACCGGCCCTGGGCCTCCCCTAGGTCGACTCAGCCTCAAATGCGTACCTGGTGCGATGTGTAAACGTCGCCACTAGGGAGACAAAGACGGCCGGGCGTGGTGTTGGCCACCCACCCCCTCGTGTGCCGTGCCGGCCTTTATAGGTGCTCGCTAACAGCATTTGCCCCTACAGTCTGTTAAGGCTATACGGGGGATCTTTTTGTCTGTCTGTGTGTACATGGTTGTGTGTGTCTGTGTGTGTCTGTGTGTATGTCTGTGTGTAAATGGTTGTAAGCCCCAGGCTACTTTGGACTCGCCTTACCACCAACCAGAGGCGAGGAGTGGTGGTCGTGGTTACTTATGCCCCCACCGAAGACGAACATCCGTGGAGGGATGCAGGCAAGGCCGATGAGTCAGATGCCTTCTATGACCTCCTGTCACAGGTGCTGGCTAAAGTGGCCCCTCGGGATAGAGTCATCTTGTTGGGTGACTTCAATGGCCGAGTTGGTCAAGATGCTGGCACGTGGTCTGGAGTGATTGGAAGACATGGGCCAGATCAGCTCAATATCAATGGTAGGAGGCTGCTAGATTTTTGTGTGCAGCCCATGGGCTTGTAATTACCAACACGCTGTCCCGGCATCGGTGCATCCACACAACATCATGGATGCATGCTGGGTCCAAGCAAGAACATCTGCTGGACTACGTAGTGACGGAACAGCGGATGTGGGCCCATGTCCTTGACACCAGGACCTACCGTGGAGCTGATCTGCCCACTGACCATCGACTTGTCATCTGTAAGATGCGCCTGCCATTCTTCCACTCCGGTGGTGGGTGTGCACCAAGGACCCCATTCAAACCCTTAGTGGCATGGTCTCAGCTCCTCCTGATGTCGAGGGGAAATGGGCGAGGTTGAGGACTGTGGCTCATGCAGCTGCAATGGCTGTTTTGTGTACACGGTCCAGACCTCCTCAGAGATCCTGGCTGACAGAGGAGGTGTTGAAGCTGGCTGAGAAAAAGCGACAGGCCCACTCTCATTGGCTACAGCATCCCACGATAACTGTACCAGAGGAATTTCCATCTGGTACAGGTACAATGGGAGGCTGATCAATGCCCGGGTGCGGTCAAGGGATGGCTCGCTATTGCTCAACCATATTATGTATGCCGATGATCTGGTAATCGCTGCTCACTCAGAGGAGGAGTTGGAGGCGCTGCTGCTAAACATGGAGCTTGCCATTAAGAGGTGGGGCCTTACCATCAGCCCCACCAAAACTAAGCACCTGCCAGGTTATTTTGTACCATCAGACACTCCACCCCCACAACTCCCAATTGGTGATGGGGCAGTTGTGGAGAGAGTGGAGAGTTTCCCATATCTGGGCAGTGTGCTTATGACTGGCTCCGGTTTAACAGCAGAGGTCTGACTCCGATTCAGTCGAGCGGCATTATCTTTTCATCGGTTGCGTAACGCTGTGTGGAAGCTACCTGGTCTGTCGCTCAGCACGAAGCTTCAGGTCTTCTCGGCCAGTCATTCCCTCCCTGCTCTACGCTTGCGAAACGTGGAGCCCCCTAATGGAACATCTTTGCCGGTTAGAAACATTTAGGCTGGCCTGCCTACGATCCATCCTGGGTTTAACCAGGCTGGATTGTGTAAAAAGCTCACAAATCCTTGAAAGATCTGGACAAAGTTCCATTGGTGAGCTCCTCCGGCAGGCAAGGCTGCATTGGCTGGGCCATGTAGCCCGCATGCCCAGTCACCGCATGCCTAAACAGCTTTTGTTCGGTCGGATCGAGGGGGCTAAACGGGCACGGCATGGGCTAGAGAAGAGATGGAGTGATGTGGAACAGGAGGATGTGGAGCTGAGTGGACTTGCCGATTACTGGTGAAGTATTGGAAAATGACGGCAGGAAACTCCTTGACGGGAACACACTTCTTTTATTAAATCTTGACTTGTAACAATACAACGCGTGGCCTCTCTTCTTCACAATGCGCTTCTCTTGACTCTGGATTCTGTGCTGCCGGCTCTCTGTGCCTCGTGTAGACTCCGCGCCTCGGCTACACTCCTCTCTCGCCTCGTGTAGACTCTGCGCCTCTGCTACACTCTCCACTCGCCTCGTGTAGACTTTGCATCTCTCTCTCTGGCTACACCGTATGCATACTCGGCTCGTGTAGACCTTCCTCTCTCGCTGGCTACACACTATACATTACTCAGCTCGTGTAGACCGTTCTCTCTCGCTGGCTACACACTATACATTACTCAGCTCGTGTAGACCGTTCTCTCTCGCTGGCTACACACTATACATTACTCGGCTCGTGTAGACCGTTCTCTCTCGCTGGCTACACACTTATACCTTACTCCCCTCTACTCTCCATTACTCTCCTCTACTCTCCATTACTCTCCTCTACTGGCTCTATCTCTGCACCTTCGTCTTCATTCTTAGATGGTTCCACTTCTGCCCCCTGCTCCTCTGTGCATCACCTTATATACCCCTTCTTCCCGGGAGACGGAGCGGATGCGGACCTCAACGTCGGCACCGCTCCTCAGTTACCCAATCCACACGCGCTATCCCTACGATCCGGTTCCGCTCAGCGCGTGTTTCCACTCCCCGACCAATCACACCGCGCTGCTACCCGATCACTCCCTCTGGGCGCGTCACCGGCACACAGCCAATCAGCAGCACTACCCCCCACCCGCGCACTGACGCCTGCTCCTCCCCGTCAGCGCGCGTCACCACACACACACCCGTACATACGCGCTGGCACACGACATATACACCCAGCGCGTATCACCACTACATCACCCCCTCCCACATAGCTCGCAGCCGGCCCGGCTGCTAACAACAACCAACCGCGATGATAAAACGACAACCAACAAAAAAAAACCCCGTAACCCCCCGAGTGTGCCCCGTAACATAACACAACAACAACAACGACAAGAATAACTATGTACAGATTGACAATGAACACGAAAAGTCAACAATAACACGATACGAGCAAATTCGAAACGAACGCGCCCCACGTCCCTGCGACTACACGCAGTGACGAGGCGCTCCAACTGCCTCGACTCCTCACGAGGCAGGTCATGCAAAGTAGCACGACCTGGCGCGAGTCCGTCTGGCTGGTCCATCATATGGGGCGGGACACTGACGACCGTCCGGCGGTTCCGGTTGCTCCAGACGGCGCGGAACGGGCCTGAAGGGGCCGGCCCCGCCGCGGAGATCCGGCCGCCGGTGATCGGCAGCTGTCAGTTCCGAGACACCTGGGAGCAGATCAGGCGAAAATACGTGTGGATCAGGCAGAGACATTTCCCCCTCTGGGTCGCCGGTCACGTCACACGCCCGGCCATCACGACACACGGGGAGGCCATATGGAGGCGAGAACGGTTTCAGTCGGGAGGGGTGAACGTACCAACGGCGCTTTCCCCACTTTATCTGAACGCACTGGGGCCGTGCAACGCGCACGACCTCCACGGGTCCCCTCCACGGTCTCAACAATTTAGGCGACGTAGCCAAGGGTGCCTGAGGGCAATGCAGCCAGGCCCTGTCACCTGGTTTCCATTCGTGCATGGACACCTTCCGTGCCCGCAACCGTTCATTAGCAATTTGGCGAGCCCGCGAATTAAGCCGTGCGGCCTCCCTCGCCTCTGTCAGCTTATGAATATTAAACTTAATATGTTCTGCCAAATTAGAATTAGTTCGTGGAGCGGACAGGCCAAGTTGCGTTTCTATTGGCGGGTCAGCTTCCCGACCGTACATCAAATAGAATGGGGAAAACCCCGTAGCTGCATGGGGGGCCATTCTATACGCGGCAAGGACTCCCGGGACCTGCAGGTCCCAATCTACATGTGCCTCGCACACCTGCTGGCACAGCATGGAAGTCAAGGTTTTGTGGAGTCTCTCCACCATCCCGTCAGTCTGCGGGTGGTACGGGGAGGTACGCACCTTCTTGGTACCCAACAGATCGCACACCTCTTGCAACAATTTACTCGAAAAATTTTTACCTTGGTCGGTCAGCAGGCGTTCGGGAGCCCCCTTGTCCAGGACATAGCCCTGGACGAAGGCATCCGTCACAGCCGCTGCCGACTGGTTAGCGAGAGGCCACGCCATAGGCCATCGGGTAAAGTATTCGACCCCCACTAACAAATATTTATTCCCTCTCGGCGTGACTGGGAAGGGCCCCAAAATATCGAGTGCAACGAGCTCGTTGGTACGCGAGACCTGAATAGATTGCAGCGGTGGATTAGCTGCCACGGCCGGTGGTTTACGCCTGGCGCACTCAACGCACCCCTTCAGAATATGCACCACATCACTTCCCATTCCCGGCCAGTAATAGTCACGCTGAAGCAGGGCAAGCGTCTTGTTAACTCCCAAGTGCAAGAGGCGTTCGTGTGCCGCCAAGACAACCCTCCCCCTCACAGCGGAAGGCACCACGAGTGCGTTCCGCCGGGACAAACTGTCCCATTTCAATAACACTCCCTGCTCAAGTACATAGGAGCCGGTACGCTCCTGGTCCCCCTCGGGACCCCCAACCTTGCGGCGCAATGCTAGCAGCGAGCTGTCCGCCATCTGGAGGCGGCCCCATTCGCTGAGCGACAGCGAGAGCAGCGAGTCCCGACCCTGAGAGGCAGTGGAATCATCCCTGATCGGTGCGCCCGCTGTCGCAGCCAGAGCCCCCATCTCCCCCGCAAGCGTCGGTTTACAGCGCGCCGATCCCGACAAACACGCGCATTCATCACAAGGCAACAACCGCGACAAGCAATCGGCATTCGTGTGTCGCAACCCCTTACGGTACGTAGTCGTAAACTGATAGTCCTGGAGGACTTCCAACCAACGCGACAACTGGCCCGAGGGCTGGGCGACCCTCAATGAATACTGTAGCGCCGCGTGGTCCGTTCGGACTGTAAAGTGACGACCATAAAGATATGGCCTAAACTGCTGCACAAAAAAAACAATGGCAAGCAGCTCGCGACGGGTGACACAGTAGCGCTGCTCCGCCGGAGACAACACCCTACTACCGTAGGCGACAACTCTTTCGACACCCCCAACGACTTGGGATAGCACCCCCCCAATGCCCGTGTTGCTAGCATCCGTGTCCAGCAAAAAGGGACTGGCAAAATCGGGATAACACAAGGGTGGGGCACCCACCAAGGCGTCCCGGAGGGAGCGAAACGCGGCCTCCTCCTCCGGTCCCCATTTGAACTTCACTCCCTTCGCCGTTAGAGCGTGCAAGGGTTTTGCAATAGTGGCGAAGTGCTCAACGAACCGCCGATAATAAGAAGCAAACCCGATGAAACTACGCACGTCGGAAACGGACGTAGGTGTCGGCCACGAACCGACACAATCCGTCTTCGCGGGATCGGTGGAGATCCCCGAAGAATCGACAATGTGACCCAAGTATCTAACCGACTTCCGAAGGAGGTGACATTTGGCCGGTTTAAATTTCAGCTTAGCCGATCGCATTCGCAAGAACACCCCTCTCAATCGCTGGAGGTGTTCTTCAAACGTTTTACTGAAAACAATGACATCGTCCATATAAATCAAGCATGTATCCCACTGCAAGCCCGACAAAACCAACTCCATAAGTCGCTGAAACGTCGCTGGAGAGGAGTGAAGTCCCCTGGGTAACCGGTTAAACTGGAACAGCCCCCCTGGAGTCCGAAATGCTGTCTTAGGTTTCGACTCTTCGTCGAGCGGCAACTGCCAAAACCCCGATAACAAATCAAGAGTCGAAAAATATCGCGCACCAGACAATGCATCGAGGGACTCATCCATCCTGGGGAGCGGATACGCGTCAGCCACAGAGATCTTATTCAGGCGACGGAAATCAACGCAGAATCGCAGGGACCCGTCCTGCTTCTTAACCAGCACAATAGGCGCTCCCCACGGGCTAGAGGAGGGCGAAATAATATCGGCTTCTAGCATTTCGTTAACAGCCGACTGAACATGTTCCTTCTCCACGGGACTCAGTCGGAAGGGATTTAGCTTGACCGGCGCCGCATCGCCCGTTTCAATGTGGTGGTGCAACAAATCTGTGCACCCAATGTCATACTCATGTTTACTGAACACATCAGAGAATTCTATGAGCAACTCGCGCAGCGCACCCAACTGCGCCGCCGACAAATCGTCCGAGGCGGCGCATAGCGAATGGACCCACTCAAGGTCTTCCCCTGGCTCAACGTTCCGCGCGGGGCTCGAGCCCACCTGCGCAACCAACCCATCATCCACAGGGACCCGCGCCGCGTGAGCCAGCACGGTGCCCTGTGGAATGACAGCTGGCCGCGACCCCGCGTTCAAAACCATCACAAACGGATCCCTGTCAGCCCGCACCAAAGTGTGAGCCACCGATAAATCAAGACCCCCGACAGCCTTGTTAGAAGGACCCAAAAGCATACTTTGTTCCGAAGCCTCCCTCACCCATGGTTTCCGCAACCGGAGGGGAATCAACATCTGTGAACCCGGGGGCACATGCACGGTCTGTGTCGCCACCGCTTGTATCGTAGCGCACGCCGTCCGAATGTCAGTAGGGCTCGTCAAAAATGCAATCCGGCGACCCGATGGCAGTTCAATGCATCGTTGATCGATAAGAATTTTAATGGGCATTTTAGCCAAAAAATCAGTGCCCAAAAGACACGGAACCGCCAAAGAAGACGAAACGAAAACGGGTCCCGACAATTTGATATTTCCAATGCAAATGGACGCCCTAATCTGACCGATAATGCCCAACGATCCCCCATTAGCGGCGTAAAATGGCACATCCACTGGAAGCAGCGGACGACATTGGACTGGGAGAATATCATAAATGAGGTCCGATATAATAGTTGCCGATGCCCCCGTGTCCACTAACACCCTAATCTCGACCCCATCAATAGATCCCGTAACAACGGACGAACCCGCCGAAGCAGCCACAATTCTATGCCCCAATTCCGCCCATTCGATGTCTCCCTGGTCCCGGCCGAACCCCCCTCGCCGAACCGAATCCCCGAACCTTAACCGGCCCTCCTCCGCCGCAACGCGGCGTCCCATGTGTGCCGAATAAACAGGCCGAGCGTGTGAGGTGCCGCGACTTGCCGGGGATTGTAGAGATGACTTGGGATCTCGGTCGTCGTCCAGCCGAGCACCCATGGCGCGCTGACGCGGAGCGCGGCACCCGGACGCCACGTGGCCCCGGAGGCCGCAGTTATAGCACGTGACGAGGGTCGGAGTAGATCTTGGATGCTCCGACTTTCGGCCCGATCGCAGAGGCGACCGAGCCCCCGGCCTCCAGTCCCCTGGTCGTCCCGTGGCGAACGCCTCCTCTCGTGGGCTGACGACTTGGGGTTCGGTGACCACCGAACCCGGAGCTGCGACGACAGCAGCGTTGCAACCAACTCCTTGTTTCCGTTGTAGGGCCTCGTGCGCTTGAATACTCGTGGCGACTCTCAAAGAAGAAATATCAATCTCGTCAGCTGTGTTGATAGGGACCCCCAGGTCCTGCGCCAACTTAAGCAGCTGCTCCAAAACCATCGCGTCTTGGCCCTCCTCGTCCATCCGAGGGAACGCAGCATCAGCAAGAGCCAGCAACGCCGTGCGATAGGCCAGCGCGGTCTCCGTGGCCGCTTTCCGTCTTGCGTAGAAATGATGGCGGCACGCCGAGGGAGGTCCGTAGACCCTGGCCAACAAACCCAGCGCATCCTTCAGCGTGGAGCGGTCCGACTTCCGTGCAGACCTGAAGGCCGCGAGCGCGTCGTCGTCCAGCAGGGCAGGCAACGCCCGCAGCGCCGTAGCATCGGACCACGCTGACATCTCTTGATGCGCCAAAAACCTTCGCTGAAATTTGCCCCAGTCTCCGCCTTCCGCCTTGAAGGCTGACAACGTGGGCAGACGCTGCTGAAAAATGAAGTCATCCGCCTCGTGGTTCCTCTCCGCCTCTCCGTCGGTGTGTAAGATGGCGGCTCCAGCGGCAGACGTAAAATGGCGGACCCCCTCGCGCGCTGATGACGTCGATGCGCAAGCTTGGGAACCCACCACCACGTGGCGCTCGCCGTTCCCGCCAAAAGTAGGCCCAGGCGCAATGGCGGGAATCCCCCATTCGTTTTGGCGGGAATCTGCGGGGCGACCTTGTAAAATGTCCCCCACCGTCCCCGCTCCTCCCGACGAGCTGATCTCCGCCAAGATGGACGCGGCGGCGAGCAGCAGCTCCGCCAGTCGGGAGTGCGCCTCACGAAGCACGGCCTCGGTCCCCGGTCGCTCGGCCGGCGCCGTCGACGGATCCTGTAGCGTGGGCAAGTCTTCCTCCTCGCCCCCCGCCACCAGCGGCCCCGAGTCGTCCAGGTTTTCCTCGCGGTCAATCCCGTGGGTCCTACGGGTCTTCCTTGTCTCCATGCTTGGAAGCCCGTTTCACTTCTGACGCCAGATGAAGTATTGGAAAATGACGGCAGGAAACTCCTTGACGGGAACACACTTCTTTTATTAAATCTTGACTTGTAACAATACAACGCGTGGCCTCTCTTCTTCACAATGCGCTTCTCTTGACTCTGGATTCTGTGCTGCCGGCTCTCTGTGCCTCGTGTAGACTCCGCGCCTCGGCTACACTCCTCTCTCGCCTCGTGTAGACTCTGCGCCTCTGCTACACTCTCCACTCGCCTCGTGTAGACTTTGCATCTCTCTCTCTGGCTACACCGTATGCATACTCGGCTCGTGTAGACCTTCCTCTCTCGCTGGCTACACACTATACATTACTCAGCTCGTGTAGACCGTTCTCTCTCGCTGGCTACACACTATACATTACTCAGCTCGTGTAGACCGTTCTCTCTCGCTGGCTACACACTATACATTACTCGGCTCGTGTAGACCGTTCTCTCTCGCTGGCTACACACTTATACCTTACTCCCCTCTACTCTCCATTACTCTCCTCTACTCTCCATTACTCTCCTCTACTGGCTCTATCTCTGCACCTTCGTCTTCATTCTTAGATGGTTCCACTTCTGCCCCCTGCTCCTCTGTGCATCACCTTATATACCCCTTCTTCCCGGGAGACGGAGCGGATGCGGACCTCAACGTCGGCACCGCTCCTCAGTTACCCAATCCACACGCGCTATCCCTACGATCCGGTTCCGCTCAGCGCGTGTTTCCACTCCCCGACCAATCACACCGCGCTGCTACCCGATCACTCCCTCTGGGCGCGTCACCGGCACACAGCCAATCAGCAGCACTACCCCCCACCCGCGCACTGACGCCTGCTCCTCCCCGTCAGCGCGCGTCACCACACACACACCCGTACATACGCGCTGGCACACGACATATACACCCAGCGCGTATCACCACTACACTGGTACCAGCGGTGTCAAGATCGGCCTCTGTGGAGGAGACTCGTAAAGGACGCTGCTACTGGGCAGTTGGAGGCAGTCGCCCTCCAACAACAACGGAGGGCGGAGGAGCGACGCTCACAACAACGAGCGGAGCGCCGGGTGGCTAAAGCACAGCAAGTTGGCACAGTAGGGGGCAGAGGTGGTGCATCAGCCAGTCATCTCAGTCAGTCGACCTGTGGCACCTGGGTCTGCCCCGTGACCTCATCCCAGCGGGCGTTCGACACTTAATGTGCCCTCAAGGTGCACATAGTCTGGCACAAGCGTCGTGGTGACGTCACCGCCACTTAGTGGCGAATTTGCGGTTGTTGTCTGTGTGTGCATGGTTGTGTGTGTCTATGTGTACATTGTTGTTGTTGTCTGTGTGTGCTTGGTTGTGTGTGTCTGTGTGTACATTGTTGTGTGTGTGCATGGTCGTGTGTACATTGTTGTGTATATACGTGGTTGTGTATGTGGGTTTGTCTGTGTGTGCACATGGTTGGTGTGTGTGTACATTTGTATATGCGTACGTACATGGTTGTACGCGCGTGTATGTGTGCGTGCATGTGTGTACTGCATGTGTACGTGCATGATTGTGCGTGTGCACGTGTGATTGTGTACATGGTTGTGTGCGTTCGTGGGGAGCGGCGGTGTAGTGGTTAACGCGCTGCGCTCCGAACCCGGCGACCCGAGTTCGATTCCGACTCACGGGCCAACAACCAGTTGACGATTATCCGAACCGGTCCTGGGCCTCCCTTGGGTCAACTCGGCCTTAAAATGAGTGGCGAATATCGGAACGCGTGAAGCGCCTTCTTCGTCTTAGCCCTGCACGAACGCCGGGCGCGGTCCTGGGCGTGCACGCGGCTGCACCCTCGGACACAAAGTACAGCGGAGTGCTTCGCACAAACAAAAACTAAAACGCGATGTTAACACTTTTGAGAATTTGCAACAATGCCGCAAGAAATGTGCTGCCTCCGCCCTCTGGAGAAGATTCCAGGCGCGTGTTGAGATCGAGATCGGTGGCGAGCAAGTGGGAGACTTTTTGGAAGCCATTAACGTTCCATTTGTTATCATGTTACCGTGCATTTATCCGTGCAACACCAACCACGGATCGTCGCTGTAGAGAGAGAGAATAAAACCACATCGCCCGTGCACAATGTATAGAAACAGGGACGAGGCGACCAACGTTGGGGTTTCATTTTCGATTTAAATAGTCGCAGATGTTCTCAGGCAATGCAACGACGGCAGGAAACCCTCGGGTGAAAACCCCACAACGCCTTGCGGCGAGGTAGCAACGCTCGATCCCCCCCCCTTCCCCCGTACAGATGGAAACGAGGTGGCGATCAGTCCACACTTCTTCCTGGGCGAGCCAGGGACACGGCGCGTCCTTGACGCGCACGGGAATGTAGTTTAAACTCTTAACTAATTATAGTTTGTTTTAATTTCTTATTAGGTCAGGCCCACTTAGCGATACGGCTTTTCATCAGAGGCCAACTGGCTATCACAAATGACAGCTCAATGGAAGTGGATCATCGCGTGGAAATGTACAGCAGCCCCCAAATACTCCCAGCGCGTGATGTTGTTTTCTAGATGTGGAGGGGGGGGAGACCTCGGAGGATCCGGAGATAACAAAAAAAACGCGACCACGGGGAGAGAGAGAGAGACACCACAAACTCCAAATATACAGCAGCAGCAGGCGTCGTCAGGGTCGGGATCGAACCGGTGACCTCCTGCACACCAGGCGAGGTAGTGAACATCTCCTAGCCACCGTGATGATGATGATGATGAGAGAGACACCACAAACTCCAAATATACAGCAGCAGCAGGCGTCGTCAGGGTCGGGATCGAACCCGCGACCTCCTGCACACCAGGCGAGGTAGTGAACATCTCCTAGCCACCGTGATGATGATGATAATTATAGAGACACCACAAACTCCAAATATACAGCAGCAGCAGGCGTCGTCAGGGTCGGGATCGAACCCGCGACCTCCTGCACATCAGGCGAGGTAGTCAACATCTCCTAGCGACCGTGATGATGATGAGAGAGACACCGGAAACTCCAAATATACAGCAGCAGGCGTCGTCAGGGTCGGGATCGAACCCGCGACCTTCTGCACACCAGGCGAGGTAGTGAACATCTCCTAGCCACCGTGATGATGATGATGAGAGAAACACCACAAACTCCAAATATACAGCAGCAGCAGGCGTCGTCAGGGTCGGGATCGAACCCGCGACCTCCTGCACACCAGGCGAGGTAGTGAACATCTCCTAGCCACCGTGACGCCCGCCAAGTGCTGGGTTACAGGCGTCACGATCACCATGACGCCCTCCCCCCATTGCATCACCGCCAATGTGCATACCGTCGTCATCTGATCATGATCATCATCATCGTCGTGAGAACATCATCATCATGATCGGCATGCTGCACTGACCGCCCCCAGAGAGCTATGAACGCATCTCTCCGTGGACGTGTGCCACGCGATGGATGAAGGGTGAAGGCGCAGCTCTTGAAGGGCTCCTCTCTAAAACAAAGAGGGGGGGAGGGGTCATTCTGGGCCCACGCTCTTCTACACTGACCGAATGTCTTGGAGGAAAGAGCTTCACTGTGGAAATAATAATAATAATAACAACAACACCAATCAATAAAATAATGTTCATTTTGTAAAGTGACGCATTTCGTCCCCGGATCTCACCAATGCCCCGGCCAGCGTGTGCATGGAGAGCTGAGAGGTCAGGAGAGCCTGCAGGGTACGCGGCCAGACATCGCGGGTTGTGGGGGTGGGTGGTAAAGGCCACTTCACAGAGAGGTGAGTTTTCAAGACAGACTCGTCAGAATCATTGTTTATACGGGCGGAATCCGACGAGCTCGCATGAAGCTCTTCTTAACACGTGTCCGGACAATATATACACAGCATCTAACGACTTTGATTGTCTAATTAGCAAAGGCGATGATGCGTTGTTCCGAAGCTTGGTCGCTGCGCAGCGGTCAGACGCCCCATCAGCCCTGCAGGAACAGAGGGAGCCTTGACCTCGCGATGCTCAGAAGAAGGCGCCGTCGTTTTTTTGTTCGGCAAAGTGGCGCGTGAGCAGACGACGGCAACACCCGTAAACAACGCTGCCGTGAAGAGGAAGAACACAACAACAACAACAAAAATACGTGAATGTATAACGGGCGACGTTTCGGGAAATGGCCCTTCTTCATGGCGCCGTTAGCCCGTGTGCTGTGAGGAAGAGCCATTGGCCGAAACGTCACCGAGGGAGTCCTCTACTTGCGAATATTCGACCTACGAACTTTCAGAGATACGAACAGACCTGTCCGTGTGTCCAGTTGCAGCGGTTCAGGATGCTCTTGCCTGTTCCAAGTTGATTCGCGAACAGAAGAAGAGAGCAGCCGTGCAGAATTATCCTGGTAAGTTGTTCAAGAGAGTGGAGAGGAAACACGAGCACCAACGGGAATAACCATCTACATCTGCAGAACATGATTAACCAGTGGCATCTACATCTGCAGAACCAGTGGCATCTACATATGCAGAACGTGAAGAACCAGTGGCATCTACATACGCAGAACGTGAAGAACCAGTGGCATCTAAATCTGCACAACATGAAGAACCAGTGGCATCTACATCTGCAGAACGTGAAGAACCAGTGGCATCTACATCTGCAGAACGTGAAGAACCAGTGGCATCTACATCTGCACAACATGATTAAACAGTGGCATCTACATCTGCAGAACATGAATAACCAGTGGCATCTACATCTGCACAACATGATTAACCAGTGGCATCTACATCTTCAGAACATGAAGAACCAGTGGCATCTACATCTGCAGAACATGAAGAACAAGTGGCATCTACATCTGCAGAACGTGAAGAACCAGTGGCATCTATATCTAGAGGAGACGAAACAACTTATAAAGGCAATCCCCGTGTTGAATGTGCATGCCGTTCAACATGTTTGTAATGGACAGGAGTAGAGTTGGACTTACAAACAAGTCGACTTACGAACTGACCTCTGGAACCTAACTCGTTCATAAGTAGAGGAGTCCCTGTATATTTCCTTCCCATTTTCGGCCCTGCACATTCTTATTATTGACGAGTGTGGTGCTGAGTTTGTTGTTGTTGTTCGCTGTGCGTGTGGCACCACTGCCCACGCAGGGTGCTGGCATCTCTGGGCGCTGCGGGTTTCCTCCTGCGTGTATCGTGAACATGCGTTCATTCATTCGCTGAAAAGTCCTTAAAATAAAACCCAATGCTGCAGTAGCAGTAGCAGCAGCAGCAGGGCCCTCCTGCACAAGAATCATTGGACTCAGTGGGGCAATTCTGGACAAACAAATTCATTACAAGATGATGATGATGGCACCTCGTGATGATGAAGATGATGACGTGTGAATATTTTCTCTGTTGGTGGTAAATGCGATAGTGACGGTGATCATTTCATGATGTCATTTTTGTGGGTGGTGCTGATGCGATGATGATGATGGTGATATGACGTGATAACACCGTCTATGTGATGTCATGCTCTGTCTTGTGATCACGGTGGCATAATTCGAACGATGTTACGACGTGACGCTGATAATGACATCACGAAGTGATGATCACGCATGATGACGATGTGACACGATAATAGTTATTGTGGTCCCATCAACATATCCGTACTATTGTTGGACGGCATGACATGGTCTCATGTGATGACATCACAAAGTTAAGAGGGTACATTATAATAATGTTTGATGAAGTTGATCGTGATGCAAACCTGTCAACCCCTTATCAGTGCCGACCTTATTACAGACCAATTCAGAGCTTATTGGTCACCCCGTGCCCTTATAAATCTCAACGTTCATCCTACAAAGTCCCATCACAAGGAAGAAACACAAACAAATAGACAAATAAAACATGTTGCCCGCATTGAAACGGCTGGATGCAGCATGGACCTTAAAACTCAATTTCCATGTACAAGCATACGGGGTAAACCGTATGGGTTGACAGGTATGGATCACGATCAACATCATCAAACATTATTATGATGTACCCTCGTAACGTTGTGATGTCATCTCTCGCGCTGACTCTAACTCACCAACCCTGACTCTAACTCACGAATCCTTACTCTAACTCACCAACCCACCAGCCCTCACTGTAACTCACTAACATTGACTATAGCCTGAACTCTGACCTGTACCCCACACCAGCCATAGCTTACTAACCGACACTGTAATCTTAACTCACTAACGCTGACCCTAACCCTCACTACAGCCCTCACCCTAACTTACCGATCCTCACTATATCCGTAACTCGCTATGATAACCTCAGCTCACTCACCATGAATAACCCTGACCTCATGGTCAACTCAGCTCACTAACCGTTACTCAACCTAGCCTTGTGTAGTGTAATACACCATTGGAACCTCATTTGCCAGATAGAAGGGTAAAACAACAATTATCATATTTTTTACTGGCAAATGAGGTTCCAATGGTGAAAATGCTTACCCCGAGCTCTCATTCTCTGATGGTGCATTGTCTTTGAGTTGTGCGCCTTTTGGCGTCATCTGGTCCAACCCATGTGAGACTAGGCTCTAAGGAAAGCTGTCTCGGGTGTGGACCAATCAACTTCAAGGACAGTGCACATCATCAGAGTTATGTTTTTTGTTTGCATTATGACTGCAGGTATTGTGGTCTATGCAAACATGACTCCTTGTAAAAAAGGTGTTAGTTTTGTTGCCAGATAGAAGGGTAAAAAAACAATTATCAACCTCAGCTCACTTACCATGACTAATCCTAACCTTATGATAACCTCAGCTTACTAACCATGACTAACCCTACCCTTACGATAACCTCAGCTCACTAACCATGTCTAAACCTTAACCTTACGATAACCTCAGCTCACTAACCATGACTAAACCCTAACCTTACGATAACCTCAGCTCACTAACCATGACTAACCCTAACCTTACGATAACCTCAGCTCACTAACCATGTCTAAACCCTAACGATGGCCCTACCTAACGGGGGATGCATCTGCCGAGCTGGCGAGTGTGAGCCGTGCCCGCAGTGTTGGATTTGAGGGGCTGGTGGTTCACTCGGAGACGGGAGCCATTTACGTGGGCGAGACTCCGGCCTGGCGGGCGCTTCGTGATCGCCAACTTGACCGATCGAGTGCCGCTACAGCGAGTGGGAGGGAGCCGCATGGCCGTGGCCACCTTTGAGGGCGGGTGACCCCCCTCTGGATTTCTCCGGCATCTCCGGGGCTCCTCCCACGAAGCAAAAAACGAACTCGAGGTGGGAATCTGCGGCGCGGATAACGGTGGGGGGGGGGACATTCGTTTATTTGTTTATTTTGAGATAAATTTCGATTTAAAGCTTTCGTGACTGCAGGGATTCATCTTCTTGGTTCTTTCGGTAAAGTCTACGTGACTTTACCGAAAGAACCAAGATGATATTTTGAGATACTTCAGAAGCAGTGTTTGCGACGTCATCTTACGGGGCAGCCCTCTCTCGCGCACAAACTGGGGACGTCTTCGTTTCGTTTCAGTTTTTAGTTTCATGTATTAGGTCTAGCCCTGTGAGCCATGCGGCTCTTGACTCGGGTGCAACCGCAACAACAACAAAAATGAACAAGAAACATCTTAAAGTGACTTCACGCAACAGAAAAATCCTGGCAAAAACAGCAAAGTCTTCCAGAAAAAACACCGTATTTCAACGCTGTGTGCAAAAATTCCCAGTGGGATGCAAGTCAAACAATAACGACCATAAGACAATGTAGATTAAAGTTATCAGGCTAACTCTGTACTACAACAAACAAACGTGGCTAAACCAAAACGTTTTCAAAATCACCAAAACAAAGCTATATCGTGACAAAGACGCAGACCGCAATAACTTAATTGCGCTGAATTTAAAAATAAATACATTTCCAAAAATTGCAATGGTGACGGCTCCAAAGAAATAAGTGAGTGTTGCCACTCAGCGAAGCTTTTATTGGACAGATGAAACGTTATTTTGATATGTGTACAAAGTATGGCTCTTTGAGGACTCAATATATATAGAGAGAGAAAGAGAGAGGCAGACGTTTAGGACACAGAGAGATGGTTGTGTTTGGATTTGGCCACGGTGCGGGCACACAATAGCCGATTTGTCATGAAGAGGCACGAGATCGGGGTGGGTCTCGAGCGATGGGTCTCCAACTTTGTTTGGCCCGCTGCAATACCCCCACCCCGACCCCTGGTGACAAAACGCATTCACTTCTCTCTCTAAATACCACCCGTCGTACACAATCATATTTTTTAACGCATCTGTGAGGTTTTTTTGGTCGGGGTGGCATTTAAATCTAACTTCATCTTTTGTTTTATTATTATTAAATATCACGAGTAAAATATGAATTAATGTCCGAAACAAAGAGTCTCATGGTAATCATTGTCATTATTGTCAGGCTCAAACTGTGTTTGCATTGGGTGTAGTCACTTTAAGACGTTTCTTGTTCATGTTTTTGTTTTGTTGTGGTTGCACCCGAGTCAAGAGCCGCATGGCTCACAGGGTTATACCTAACACATGAAACTGAATGAAAAATCACAGCTCCCATGTGTAATGCGGGCGTAAACGGCCTCGCGGATATGACGTCACGGGGGGAGGGGTTAGGTCACGTGGGGGAGAGGGGTAAGCTCTTAAGGGCGGTAACCGGAAGAGACAGGGGGAGAGTGTGAGAATAAAGACAGGAGGAGGCCACGCAGGGCAGAGGGTGGAGAGTGGCGCGATCGCCACGCGGTGGGACTCGGCACCGTCGGCCAGCGGTGTCCGGGCACGGGTGGAACGGAGAGCAGCGGTGGGGCTGCAGCGAGAGCAGCTGAGAGACTGCACAAGGGCGGAGAGGCTAAGAGGGAAGCCTGCAGCGGAGCTGCATCGGGAGCGGGGTGAAAAGGCTACGTGAGCGACGGCAGCTGTCAAGCTGCCAAGCAGAAGGCTCTGAGCGAGGGCAGTGTGAGGCAAAGTTGTAAGAACCCTAATAAAGGACAACGGAGACAGACACAGTGGAAGAGTCCTTTATTACACTGGTGTCACAAGTGAAACGGCATGTCAAAACAGCTCAGAAGAAAGAATATTCCTGCACCATCGTCTGCTACATCATCCGACGACGACGACCTTCCTCAGGCGGTGGACCTGCCTGCGATGGAGGAGGAGATCCGAGCGGGAACGAGTACGGGTCCGGTAGTACAAGATGTCGCCGCGTCGGTGGACTCGTCCGCGCCGGAGGACGCGGACTTATGATGGAGGCAGATGGCGGCGCAGCTGGAGACCTTGAAAACCGTGCTGGCGCAACTGTGCGACCTCGTCACGCCGGCGACGGCGTCGGAGAGGCCCGGTGGTGATCCGCAGGCCTCGGCCTTGCCTGCGCTGCCAGCGCCATCTGCCACGCGGCACAAAGACGCCATCTTAGGCGTGGCAGGGAAGCCGCCATCTTGCGCTCTCAGTGGCGGGGAGCCGCCATCTTGGACACGTTGCGATGCGACGCCATTTTGAATATGCCGCGTGACGAGTCACCTGCTGAGGACGGCGCAGCAAGGAGTCGCAGCCGTCATCTGACAACTGTTAAAGAATTCTCCATCGGTGGCGATTGGAGTGCTTTCGCCTGCAGATTTTTGGCGGCGGTGCGCTCCGCCAGGTGGACTGACGCAGAGGCCCTGGAGGTTCTACCAACTCTTCTCGACGACGAGTCGGTGCGATTCTTCCGTTCTATAAAGGCCGAGAAAAATAAAACGTTGAGAGGAGTTTTCGACGAGATGGCGGATGCATACGAGCCGCCGGATGATGCTCACCGCCGGTTTGTTCAACGCCAACGAGCACCCGAGGAGTCGCTGGTGGCATACAGGGGTGCTGTCTTGGAGTTAGCCATGGCCGCATACCCGGAGACGGAGCCTGACCTACTCGAACCCCTCATTTTGGGCAAAATGCTCGAGCTGTCCCGGGATTTGGGGATCCCTATGCCGGTGTGTGGCCACGAAAAGCTGACATCCTGGGCGGCCACAAAGTGTCTTGATGCCCAGTTTAACCTACGCCGCTGGAAGCAAGTCACGGCGTGGACGGGGGGGCCCATCATCGAGGGAGGTGCCGTGGGTTGGGATCCCAAGAAGGCGGTGTACGTTCCTGACGGGGGGGGCCCGCAGGAGCTGACAGCCGCCTCTGCTCAGTGGTCGGCCCGCGGTGGACCGGGGCCGCGATCTGCGCCGCCGACGCGGGAGCGTCGGGATGGGGGGCCTGCGGCGCGGCGCAACGACATCGAGTGCTTCCGCTGCGGTCGTAAGGGCCATTACGCCAGGGACTGCTGGGCCCGTATCCCAGGTCCGCCCCAGCAGGAGGCCTCAACAGCAGACGTGCCGCGGAAGGATCCTCCAGGACAGGCAAGTCGGTGCGCACCAGACACCCGGCAAGGCTTGACACCTCATTCATCACCATTGTCGCGCGATCCGGGTGTTGTTAATAACGGGAGGCCATCGACTGGGCCATGTCGCTCAGTAACGCAGTGGCGTAAATTGGCACGGCGGGTCGTCGCGGCCGCTACTGGTTCGTCCACTGTACCGGGTTCTATACAGGGGGTTGACGTGCGCATTTTAGTGGACTCCGGGGCGTCCGCGACCATTATATCGGATGTAATTGTCTATCTGTTGGGCATCCCACCAGAGGCCGTGCGTCCGGTTTACGATTCCTGCGTTGCGGCGAACGTTGGTAGTATGGGCATTGTGGGCCAGGTGGACACCAATATATCTATCGGGGGAGTGTCGGCCTCGGGAATTGTGTTAATTTCGAGGACCCTTGCTGTTCCGTGTTTGTTGGGAACTGATTTTCTGGCCAAAATGCCCATTCTAATTAGAATTAATGAAAACTGTATCGAATTACCGGGGGGTCGTAAAATTACATTTCTGCCGTCGCCCTGGGGGCGACCTGCTCCGGTCGGCCAGGTGCAGGCGCTGTCCGAGGTATCTGTTAACATTCCACCGGGCTCACAGATGCTTATCCCTTTGCGGTATCGGAAACCTGTACCTGGTCGAGAGGGAGCGACTGGAGTTTTGTTACTATAACGGGCGGATCGGCGCTCGACCAGTCGGCGGCGTCCATTACGGACGCCTTTCTATTCAGGTACGTTATGGACAAGGGGGCGCCGGAGAGGCTCCTCACGGATCAGGGCCGAAATTTTTCTTCCAAATTGTTGGGGGAAGTGTGCGCGGCTCTGGGAACTAAAAAGATCCGGACATCTCCCTACCACCCACAGACGGATGGTATGGTCGAACGGCTGAATCGGACTTTGTCCGCCATGCTGTGTCACACGGTGAGTGAAAAACAAGCAGATTGGGATTTGCATATCCCTGGGGTACTCTCGGCATACCGCATGACGCCGCATGCATCTACAGGATATTCGCCGTTTTTCCTTATGTACAGTCGCGAAAACGTGCCGCCGATGGATGTGCAGTTGGGAACAGGAGTGAGGGGACCTACTAAGCCTCTTCCTGATTACATTCAGGACACCGTTCGCCGCGTCACTGAGGCGCGGGAAGGGGCCCGCATGGCTACGGCCAAAGCCCAGGCCCGGAACGAACGGTGCGCTCGACGCTCTAAGGGGAAGTGCCCCTGGAAGGTGGGGGACATGGCCTGGCTGCATTGCCCACAGGTGCGGCCAGGGACCTCCCCTAAATTACATAAACCATGGCAAGGGCCTGTTAGGCTCATTGAGGTTCCCAACCCACAGTCTGCACGCGTTCGGTTCGGATCTCGGCATTGGTACGTTCACACGTCTCGCTTGAAACCATATGTGGCCCCTCAAACGGATGTGTCATCTCCTGATGTTGCCTTGCCGGTGTCTGTTGCTGCCGACGCACCCTTGCCTGTGCCTGTTGACCCTGCAAGAGCGCCTGTCGTGCCTTTTACAGACAAGCCGGCCGTGAGACTGCAGGAGACAGGGGACTCTGCTCGGGGTGGGCCTACCACGGCTGCGGGGACGCCGAGCCCCGCCGCCCTTCCGACCCCACCGCGGACACGATTGCGGGACATCCCGGACTCTGGCCCTTCGGGGAAACGGGACCGTGGCATTGGTAGGCCTCCAATAGCGACAGGAAGTCTTGATCCTGTCGCTCTTAAAACCCCGTCGCATTCTCGGTCTGCAGGGGGGCCGCCGCCCGTCCGGGATGGGCCGGCGACCCGCACGCGGTCGAAGTCCCTTACTTTTCGTTGATTGATACTGTTCTTGTTCTTGTTGTTATTGTTATATTTATTGTATGCGTCGTTGTCCTTGCATGTCTAATGGTTGCTGGGCGCTCGCATTACTTGTTGTTGTTGTTGTTCAGCCGAGGACGGCTGGAATTTTCTCCACGGGGGAGGGTGGTGTAATGTGGGCGTAAACGGCCTCGCGGATATGACGTCACGGGGGGAGGGGTTAGGTCACGTGGGGGAGAGGGGTAAGCTTTTAAGGGCGGTAACCGGAAGAGACAGGGGGAGAGTGTGAGAATAAAGACAGGAGGAGGCCACGCAGGGTAGAGGGTGGAGAGTGGCGCGATCGCCACGCGGTGTGACTCGGCACCGTCGGCCAGCGGTGTCCGGGCACGGGTGGAACGGAGAGCAGCGGTGGGGCTGCAGCGAGAGCAGCTGAGAGACTGCAGAAGGGCGGAGAGGCTAAGAGGGAAGCCTGCAGCGGAGCTGCATAGGGAGCGGGATGAAAAGGCTACGTGAGCAACGGCAGCTGTCAAGCTGCCAAGCGAAAGGCTCTGAGCGAGGGCAGTGTGGGGCAAAGTTGTAAGAACCCAAATAAAGGACAACGGAGACAGACACAGTGGAAGAGTCCTTTATTACACATAGATCACCTGGAGGACTGTCTCGGACTACCACCTCGTGGTGTGGGGACCGCACTCTTGAGAACCAGCGCCCTGTGGCGCCATGGTGGCGAGGAGATGTTAACTACCTCGCCAGGTATACAGAAGGTCGTGGGTTCGATCCCGACCGTGACGCCTGCTGTTGTATATTTGGAGTTTGCGTGTCTCTCTCCCCGTGGTCGCGTGGATTTTTCTCCGGGTCCTCCCGTTTTTCCCTCCACAATTCGAATCGACGGAGTATTTGTCTGCTATGAATTTCCACGTGATAAGCCACTTCGTTGAGCTATCATTTGTGGCCAGGTCGCTTCTGCAAAAAGCAATATAGCTCAGTGGGCCTTGCCTGGTAAAATACAAATAGTTTCGTTTAGAAAATAACACTGGCATCCTAAACCCCTCAACCCACACCCGGCACACACACCACGTACCTCACACCCACCTACCACACACTCACACACACACACCGATACAACCACGTACCTACCACACACCTGCAATGAAGAACTCTGGGCTAGGCACACGCACGGAGGGAGGGTTGGGAGGGATACGAATTGCATATTTGTCCAGGGACCAAAACTCTAAAGGGGCCCAACATTGAAATGACCTCTTTTGTATACGGAGCTCTTCTTCAAAAGCGACCTGGCCACACATGACAGCTCAACGCGGTGGCTTATCATCCTCACGTGGAAATGTGTAGCAGCAAAAACACTCCAAACGCGGGATGTTGATTTGAAATGTGGAGGGAAAACCGGAGGGCCCAGAGAAAAATCAACGCGACCACGGGGAGAGCATGTATACTCCAAATATACAGCAGCAGGCGTGAGGGTCAGGATCGAACCCATGCCCTCCTGCATGCCAGGCGAGAGACTTAACATCTCACCATAATAACCCCCCCCCCCCTCAAATCTTTGCACCTGATGAGTTAATGAGTTAATGATGACGTCACCCTGCTGCTCTATATAAGAACGGGAGACACAGCAGAGCCTCACCATTCTGGCGAATTGCCCGATGATGCTGGATGCAATTACCAGCGAAACGTCGTACTCAAATTGTAAATATTGTGGTTTCACGCTTCAACACACCGGTGGGCTAAAGCAGTGAACTATTTGTCTTTTGTCAACGTGACACTTTTTTTTACTGATTGGCCGTGTCGGGTGGTGGAGGGTTACGACACATTTATAAATAACGCGATCTAAACCCAAAAATCGTTGATTATGAACAATATTGGTCGCGAAAGCCTACGTGTTAAACTAACATCTCACCACTTCTCCAGCAACGCATCTTGAGCGCAAAGCGAGGTCTAAGTGTACTTGTTACTAAGGGTTGGAGACTGCACTTAACATCATGGGGCCATCGCCCGAAACGTCGCCTATTATATACAGCAATACCCGCGGTTTACGTCGGGGGGGGGGGGGAGATGCGTTCCCGAAATATGCGACGACGAATATCGAAACGCCGTAACTCGAAGCGATTGACAGGGTAGTCGTGGTAGTAGTAGTAGTGGATGGTGGTGCAGGCGAAGGGCTGAAAGGCGACGGATAACGAGAAGGGACGGGACGGTGCCGTGAGCGACGTGAGTGTGGGGGTTGAGGCGACGCACATCGGGGTAGTGGCGGTGTTAATCATAACAAGGTGACGACGTATTTGCGAAACGACGTAAAACGGGGGTGGAGGGGGGGAAGACGTAAATCGGGGTTATTTCCGGATACTTAAGGCCACGTTGTTATTTTTTTACGAACTCTATTGAGTTTCTTGCTGACTCTGCTTTGTGCACCACTGCCAACGCAGCAGCGGTGGCGGCGGCGGCGTCACCAACTAAGTCGACACAACAGCGGTGACGGGACCGGGACTACACAAAAACAAAGACGGCCCGGGCATTTGTAAACGCAGCGCGGCCCAAATTGCCGTGGGCCCGCTCGAGATGGTTCTCCAGAGACACGAGACGGTGGGGCCGGGGAGGGAGAATGTTTGGGTGCTGCCGAATACGTGGCAGAGTAAATAATCCAATGAAGCGTACTTATTCTAGGTAATGGATTATATTAATTAAACAATTTTTTTACTCTGATCACATTTGCAATTGCCCCGACACGGACCGACCCACCGGCCCTCGGGATGGACCGCCACCAACCCGGGCATGTGCCCTCCGGACTGCTGCCCTATGGACAGTCCGGGCCTGCTGGATAACAGTGAGTCGTGCGCGCTTTTAAACGCCACGGTGTTCGCCGGATCGACCCACCATGCCACCACAATTGTAACCCCCCGAAACGACGTCCATATTGTTCCACACTTTTAACATGTCGCCTGGGCAGCCGAAAAAACGGAACGCGTCCCGCCACCAGGGAGACGGAGCCACGAATTCAGCTCGTGTGCTAGGTTCTGAGTGGATGATTAAGTAGTATTATTATTTTATTTTTTAAACATCGCGGTATCACAAGCAATGGCGCAAAATTGGGGGGGGGGCATGCATTAGTCCAGCAGTTGATAGATAATTGCTGATGATGATGACCAAAATAATCATGTATCCAAGGCACTCTCACCCAAATTCATAAGCAAGAATGTTCGGCCCTTCAACCCCCACTCGCCGACTTGGGGGGGGGGGGCACGCCTTCATCCAGCAATTGATAGATCATGTCTAATGATGATGCTGATGATGACCAAACAAATATTGTATCCGGTGCACTTTCACCCAAATTCACAAGCGAGAACGCTTGGCCCTTCAGCCCCCCGTCCCACCCTCGCGTGATGACTCACCGCGCAGACAGGAGCTCACGTGGGCTGCTCTCCGCAGACGCGGGGCAGTTGCATCCTCGCCACCGCGTGGATGCACACCGCAGGGTCAATGTCTTCCTCCCGCGGCTATCTCTCCCTCTGTGTGTGTGTGGGCGTATGCCCTTGTTGTTTACGCGCGGGTCTCAGGGTTTTGAGAGAAGGTGGCGCTCGAACTGTGTCAAAGTTTACCTGGCGGGCGGCGAGTCCAAACGTTGGCTGCGTTGCGATAAGCACATTTGTGAACCGTGAGCACAACTTAACTGCGCGCGCCGGAATGTTAGGGCCGTGATAGCGCCAAGCCACTTGGAGATTGGTCATGTTGTGTGGTGGGGTGGCGGGAGGTAGTCATGGGTGGAGGAGGAGGAGGAGGAGGTGGTGCAGGTCACCGAGATAGGCATTGGAGTGGTGCCCAAAGGTAAGGGAGTCGTGATAGCGGGTGTTGGTGATAATGGTAGTGGTGGCAATGATCGGGGAAGCGGCCCTAAGAAGTCAGGTGTCGGCTGTGCAACGGCTAGAGTTGACAACGCACACAGATTTGACAACGCACACAGATTTGACAACGCACGCAGATTTGACAACGCACACAGATTTGACAACGCACGCAGATTTAGACAACGCGCAAAGGCGCACACGTAACGAAAGCGCCCAGCTTCATCCAGACCACCAACTCAAAAGAACGGAATGTGTGGGCCATTGTATCGTTTAGGTCCACCGAACTCAGAAAAAAAAGTTCGAGCACATTGTGACGATCCCGGGGTCGTCCTCGCTAGAACGCCGTCAGCACAGTGGAGAGCCATCGACGGGATAACCACAGTGTCTCAACTCTCAGAGTCGGCGGTTCTAGACCGCAAAACGGCCACACAATGTTCAGTTCTCTCGAGCTGGTGGTCTGGATAATGCCGAGAGCTTCTGTACGCGCAATACCGCACGCCCTTTGCATGCCGTTATAAAGTGTCCGTTTTTCCAACCGGGACAATCATTGTTCTATTTCAATTTAAAGCTTTCGTGACTGCAGGGATTAATATTATTGGTTCTTTCGGTAAAGTCACATAGAAGGGAAATAATAAAATAAAAATAAAACAATAAAATGCTCACGACGTTTCGACTGCAACACAAGCAATCGTCATCAGGCATGAAAACCACCTGATAATGTGGTGCTGACGTTAATAAAAAACAGACACTTCTTTCAAATTCTCTTGCTGCGGTTTTCACAACTGATGATGATTGCTGTGTTGCAAACGAAACGTCGTGAGAATTTAATTGTTTTATTTGTATTATTCTATTATTTCCATACTACGTGACTTTACCGAAAGAGCTGTTGATATGGATGGGTTTTTTTCCCTCACCTAATGTACTCATTTTGAACGGTGTAACAGCTGCAGAATCTGGCAGAGGAAAGGAAGCGATGGCGAGGTTGTTGCAGGTGTCAGCGGCATTGACCGTGACCTTGAAGCAGCTTCAGCAGGATGGCTTGTTGTTGTTGTTGTTTTGTTGTTGTTGAAGGTCGTACAGTCCGCGCAGGTGCGAACTTAGACGGGTTGTTCGGTAACCATCTGAAACTAGTGCCAACCGCTCTCTTGTGTATAATAAACACGTGGACTTTGGAAAGTTGTAGGATTAGGTGCCACGTGTTAGTGTGAGTCCCAAGGGTGGCACAGTCGGGTCTTTTACAATCGGGTTTAATTGTCTTTTTCTATTAAACCCGATCATCTGAGATTGGGAGAAATCCGGTTTAATTGGTTCTAATTGCAGAACCGCACTTCTCAACGATGGGCTTCATCCATTCCAAGCTAAGGAACTCACTGGCGCCCACGATTGTGGAGGAGAAGCTCGTGTTCATCAAGACCAACCTGCCCGCCACATTCTACGACTACCCCGTGCCCGACGGCCCCCCGAGTACGATAGCAGCACCGACGAGGAAGCAGCCTAAGCCTTGGATCAGAGTTTCGTATTCATTCAACCAGGTTTTAATTCCCCGAAATCGGGTTTAATTGTATTAAAGAAAAAACCCGATGCCTGCCGCTGGAAAAATCGGGTTTTTCCACCCATGGTGAGTCCGTGTGCAGTGTGTGTGCAGTGTGTGTGCAGTGTGTGTGCAGTGTGTGTGCAGTGTGTGTGCAGTGTGTGTGCAGTGTGTGTGCAGTGTGTGTGCAGTGTGTGTGCAGTGAGTGTGCAGTGTGTGTGCAGTGTGTGTGCAGTGAGTGTGCAGTGTGTGTGCAGTGTGTGTGCAGTGTGTGTGCAGTGTGTGTGCAGTGTGTGTGCAGTGTGTGTGCAGTGAGTGTGCAGTGTGTGTGCAGTGTGTGTGCAGTGAGTGTGCAGTGTGTGTGTGCAGTGAGTGTGCAGTGTGTGTGCAGTGTGTGTGCAGTGAGTGTGCAGTGAGTGTGCAGTGTGTGTGCAGTGTGTGTGCAGTGTAGCGGTTAGTGCGTTGTGCTACGAGGCCAGCGACCCGAGTTCGATTATGGCGCTCACTTTCCACCAACACCGGTGACGATTACCTGAACCGGTCCTGGGCCTCTCCCCTAGGTCGACTCAGCCACAAATGAGTACCTGGTGCGGTGTGTAAACATCGCCACTGGGGAGACAAAGGCGGCCGGGCTTGGTGCTGGCCACCCACCCCCTCGTGTTGGCCTTCATAGGTGCTCGCTAACAGCACTTGGCGCCAAAAGTCTTTTGAGGCTATACGGACGATCTTTGTCTTGTGTGTGCCCCATTTGCACAATCCCAATACAAATGAACCATACCTGTCAACCCATACGCTTTATCCGTGTTCCTGTACAGGGAAATCGAATTTTCAGGTCCATACAACGTACAGCCGTTTCAATAGGGCAACAAACAATTTTTGTGTCTATTTGTTTGTATTTCTCTCTTTGATGGAACTTTGTAAGTCGAACGTTCAAATTTATAAGGGCACGGGGTGACCAATAAGGTCTGAATTGGTCTGTAATAAGGTACTGATAGGGGGTGGACAAGTATGAAAAATGGTGCTTGGAGTTAAATTTCTCACTTCCATATTTTCTGGGTCGCGTGTAAACTGAAGTAGGTGGCACGGGACTAGCAGCCACCACAGCCCGTACCGATAGGCGTGCCGGATGTGGTGTGGCCAACCGACACAGCCAAACAACTTAAATTGTATGTATGTTGAACCTCTTTCGCATCGTACGTAGCCAACCGTGGCAATCGGAGGTGTGGGGGAAGGACAACAACCTAAACACAATGAGCAGTTGTAAAGAAATTACTTTTCAATCTAGATTATTTAAAAGTGCATATCTCCGATTGGCTGCCTCATATCCGAAGGAAGAGCCATAACTGGCATTTGACGCGCCAGTTATGATTATTATTTCGGCTCACTCGCCAGTGAAGCGAAGATCGATTCTCACAACTAAATTTAGCAGCAATTAAATACTCGACGTGTTCCTCGAAACCGCGTCAAGCATCTACAGGTCAGAGGGCAGGGGAGTCGGAATTGGGTGACGCGTCAACATTCGGCTTGATCACATTGCGGCAACTTCACCTAACCTAACCACGCAACAAAAAAACCTCTTCTCTAAACAGCTCTCTTTATTCACTACAGGAATTCTGCTGTGGCGGTTCCACCTGAAGACGGATGCTTGTGTTGCTTCCGAAACGTCGTGATTTAACTTAGTTGTTTTCGTTTTAATTTATTTTATTTCATTTTTCACCTACGTGACTTTACCGAAAAAAAACTAAAAGTATGAATCCTTGCAGTCACGAAAACTCCAAATCTAGAAGAAAAAAAACCTAACATAAATCGTAAAATAACAACTGCGACAGGCTAAGTGGTAAATCTGTTCTTTTCTTAAGTTAACCATTTGTTCCGATAGATAAGCAGCTAAGGGTACTTGCTTTTTGCAATTGTGAGGGCCCGGACAGCTTGATTTAAATGCCCAGTGTGTACATGGGTCACGGGTTCAGGAGTTTGCAGGAACATTTCCTGTCGCTGCAATGACCTGCAGAAGAACTTCTGCAATCTGTACTGAACGCTAATCACCAACGTGGCCTCATGGGCTAGCTGTGTTGCCCATAGAGCGCTGGTACAGCAGTTATCGCTATGAGCTCACGACCCGGCGCCCTGAGTTCAGTCCCTGGGCGCCGGGTGACATCCGCGGCGAGTGCTATCTCAACTTGTCTGACTCAGTCCGGCACCATGCACCGCCCCCACGCCCACGCCTTCCTTTATTATCCTGCATTGACCAGCGTGGTGAAGTATGTACGCTGAACTTCTTTAGCACCGTACGTAGCCAACCGTGCTCAGCGGAGGTGCGGGGGAAGGGCAACAAACTAAACACAAAACGCAGTCGTGAAGAAATTAGTTTGTCAATCTCGATCATTTGGAAGTTCATAGCTCCAGTGGCTTCCTAATATCGGAGGGAATAACATTTTACGGAATCTGTGTGGAAGCTGTATGGTATCTGTATGGTATCTGTATGGTATCTGTATGGGATCTGTATGGTATCTGTGTGGTATCTGTATGGTATCTGTATGGTATCTGTGTGCTATCTGTATGGTATCTGTATGGAATCTGTGTGGAAGCTGTATGGTATCTGTGTGGAATCTGTGTGGAATCTGTATGGTATCTGTGTGGGATCTGTATGGTATCTGTATGGTATCTGTGTGGGATCTGTATCGTATCTGTGTGGAATCTGTATGGGATATGTATGGGATCTGTATCGTATCTGTGTGGTATCTGTATGGTATCGGTATGGGATCTGTATGGCATCTGTATGGTATCTGTTGGTATCTGTATGGCATCTGTATGGTATATGTGTGGAAACTGTATGGTAAATGAATACCCAACCATCGGCACGGTTCAGGAAATCCTCCATCCAGCAGTAGAATGACCAGGGGGTTGTAGATTCGTATTAAAGCATTGTTTTGTTATTTTCGTTCGAAGACAGACGCCCAACCCTCCACGTAGAATAATGGACTGCTGGGGCGAGTGTTGTTAGTGCTCACCTGTGAAGGCGGAGGTTACACACCACGCCTGTGCTCAACAACCTCTCCCCGGCAACCCCAGGGCTGGATGCCACGTGATAGCCACTTGATATCCACAATCAACCCCACGTGGTCGGTGGAGTTGTAGGCCGGTGAATGAACCACGCGGAATCCGAATCTTTATTTATCCTCCGAATAATCCGATGAGCTACCAAGCTCTGTCCTCACGCATGTCAGCTCAGACGCCCTTCTGCGCCATAGGGGCCGTCCATAAATGACGTCACGCGATTTTGGACGATTTTTCACCCCCCCCCCACCCTTCGTCACACGGCGTCACAAAAAGTCAGACCCCCCCCCCCTCAAATATCACGTCACAAAGCTCTGCCCCCCCCGCCAATTTTTTTTTTACATTCTTCAAATCGCTTTAAACTATTGTCATTGTAGTGCGTATTTAATTTGGCGCTGCATTCTGATGTTGTAGGAGAAAACATTTATTAAAATGTAATTAAGTAGAACGTGTTGTCTATATTTATTTAAAGTTGATGTGACGTCATATTTCTCAACCCCCCCCCTCCCTCGTCACACATCGTCACAAATGTCTGACCCCCCCCCCCCTCAGGTGCGTGACGTCATTTATGGACGGCCCCATATGATCGCAACGCCGTCGGCGATTGCTGGAAGCGCGCAGAGCGGCGTTCGGGTTCGGGTGACTGCAGCAGCAGCAGCAGCAGTGCCTTGTCGGCTGTTTGTTCTTCATTGTCCGTCGTCGTGCGAGAGGTCGCCGCGACCTGCCGTGCAATTGTTCTGCAGTTGCCGTGAGCTTGTGACCCAGCGGGTTTAGGGCGTGGGGTTGGTGGATTACGTTTAGAGATTTGCGTAAAGCCACAAAACCTCGCTAGGCTGTGAGGTGGCCAGGAAATAGCAGTATAGCAAGCAGTTTCTCTAACCCGTCTGTATTGTTGCAAGTATGTTGAACTTCTTTCACGCCGTACGTAGCCAACCGTGCTAATCGGAGGTGCGGGGAAGGACAAAGTGTGTGCGGATCGTTGGGTGTTATCCTGTCTCTTTGGTTCTTTTGGCAAAGTCACGTCGGTATAAAATAAAATAAATGAAATCACAACGTTTCGATTTCAACACAAGCAATCGTCATCAGGTGGGAAACCCACAGCAAGAAAATGTTTGCTGAAGTTCGGAGAGAGATACCGTGGTAAGAGGTTATATAGGTGTTGAGTAGTTCCGACGGACGTACTCGGAGACGGAGGTGAGTTAGGGGCTTCCGCCAGGGTTTATTAACACTTATCAATACTACACAGGGTACACAACTCCCAGGGGCGAGGGGTCCTACTCTGAGTCGGGTCCCAGCCGGCTAGCTCCGGTCTCTCTCTCTCGTGTCGGATCGTGGAGTCTGCCGACTCCACCGACCGGAGAGGGAAGCACCTCTATGGCTACCACCGGCTTCTCCCCAGACTCCCTATTCGATCCCTCTCACTATCCCTGGTTCCCTCTTCACCCTGCTTACTATCCCCGTTCCTACAGTGACCCCGCTTACGTCACGGGGTCTTCCTTAAATACCCTAGGAGGTGTGACGTCACGTGCACTGCCCAGCGCGTGCGACCCCACGTCCCATGATGTCATCGCACCGGACAGCGCACACGACGCCACCACTCTCCTCTACTCCTCTACATCACCCCCCCCCCCCCCCTGTGAAAAAAAACAGCCGACCTGGCTGCAATCACCCCGCAAGCGGGGCCCCACACCGGACCGAAGACCGAATAATCACGAGTTCGTGTGCCTGAAGGTAAAACCAGCTGCTAGAAAACTCAACCTTAGGCAGCACGGCCCCTCAAGCAGAACAGCAACAACAACCACAACAACAAAAAACAAAACAAATAGAGCCCGAAGGCCTCATCCGCCGGATAGCGCCGAACGGGCGCCAGGGGCTGGGCCCGCTGAACGGCCATCAGGGCCGTCACCGGAGCCGCATCCCCCTCGAGCGGGTATGCGCTGCTGGCCCGCTCCCCCGTGCGGTGTCCGCCACCCGTGCAGGTGGCCCGTCAGCGAGCAACAGGCCCACCGCCGTGGCCTCCGGTGACCGGGGGGTCTCTGTCGGCCTCACTCGGGAAAGGCCTGGGGGCACACACACAGGTCGGACGTCACCTCCGTCAACGAGACCCGGCCGGTCAGGCACGCCGGACACATCATCAGCCGGCCGCTCCGGAATTGGGGGTGGATCCCCAAGGGTAGATGGAACATAACGTTTGAGCCGGGACGGGTGCACTATCCACTGCCGGCGACCGAACCGAATCCGGACGCATTGCGGCCGGCGGACCTCCACAACCTCCACGGGGCCCTGCCAAGGGCGATGCAATTTGGTCGATGTGCCAACGGGGACCTGGGGACAATGCAGCCACGCTTTTTGACCCGCTACCCACGGGAGGCCAGCTGCCTGGTGTTTGGGCAGCCGCTCATTAGCCGCCTGCCGGCTTGCGGAATTCTCGGCAGCGGCCTGTCGCGCCTCGCGCAGCCGGTCAAGCGCGACCTTCAAAGGGGCCGGCACCGCCGACCCCTTCTTGGAGGAGCCAACGTACATCTGGACGTGCACCGGAGGCTCTGGTTCCCTACCGTACATCAAATAAAAAGGCGAAAATCCCGTGGAGGCATGAGGGGCCAACCGATATGCCGCCAAGACCCCCGGGACGAACAGGTCCCAGTCTGACTGGGACGTGTTCACCTGGTGGCACAGCATGGACGTAAGGGTGCGTGCGGTTCAAGCGCTCTACCATCCCGTCTGACTGGGGGTGGTAGGGCGAGGTGCGGATTTTCTTGGTGCCAAGGAGGTCACACACCTCCTTGAGCAACCTAGACGAGAAATTCCGCCCCTGGTCAGTCAACAATTGTTCCGGCGCGCCCTTGTCAAACACGTACCCCTGGACGAAGGCCTCGGTGATAGAAGAGGCCGACTGATCAACCAAAGGCCATGCCATGGGCCAACGTGTGAGGTACTCAACGCCCACCAAGAGGTATTTGTGGCCCCGTTGGGATGCAGGGAATGGCCCCAAAATGTCGAGAGCCACGAGCTCATTAACACGAGAAACCTGGATGGACTGCAGCGGGGCCCGGTCCCGGACAACTGGGGCCTTCCTCCGCGCGCAGTCGTGGCAACCCTTCAAAATCAGTGCCACGTCACCCTCAACACCCAGCCAGTAATAGTCCCGCTTAAGGGTCAATAAGGTCTTGTGGTAGCCAAGGTGCATAAGCTTCTCGTGAATGGCTCGGGTTTATTTACCACGCAGGCTAGTGGGCATAACCACACAATAGCGTTCCAATTGGGCATCCCAACGCATGAGGAGTCCGTCATGCACGGCGATCGCTGGGGCAGCCGACGAAGCTGAGCTCCGGGCCTTATGTCCGACACGGCGCCGTAGCTTCAGCAGAGAGGAATCCTCCATCTGCAAGCTGGACCATACCTCCCGGGGAAGTCCAAGGCTGAAATCTGCGGGCGCCGCTGCACCTGGAGGGGTGGCCGCCTCGGCCGACGCGACCAACTGGGCCGCGGCGTCCCCTGGGGCCTTGCAACGGCTAGAGCCCAGGGCGCAAGCACACCCGCCGCCTGCCGGCAATCGGGATAAACCGTCCACATTTCCATGCTGTGTCCCCTTCCTGTGGATTACATCAAAGGGGTAATCCTGGAGCACTTCGAGCCAGCGAGACAGCTGACCCGAGGGCTGACTAATCTTCAGCGAATATTGCAGGGCCGCGTGGTCGGTTCGGACCGTAAACAGCCTACCGTACAAATATGGTCTATACAACTGAACAAAATAAACTATGGCCAAAAGCTCCCTCCGGGTCACACAATATCGCTGTTCCGTCGGGGACAGAACGCGACTGCCATAGGCTACCACCCTCTCAACCCCGTCGACCACCTGGGCCAGGACAGCCCCAATTTCCGTGTCGCTGGCATCGGTATCGAGCAGGAAGGGTTTCGAAAAATCCGGGTACCCCAAGGGCGGCGCATCCGCCAAGGCCGTGGGAAGTGCCGCAAAAGCCGCCTCCTCCTCCGCACCCCAGTGAAACCTTTGGCCTTTGGCGGAAATCACGGACAAACCGGCGATAGTACGATGCGAAGCCAACGAAGCTACACACCTCCGCGACAGATGTGGGAGTCGGCCACGTCCGGACACAAGCCGTTTTATCCGGGTCCGTGGCGACACCTGACGTGCTAACAATGTGTCCCAAATACTTCACCGATGGTTGTAGCAAGTGGCATTTCTGGGGTTTGAATTTCAAGCCAGCAGCACGCACTTTGACGAACACCGCCTCAAGGCGTTGCAAGTGCTCGCCAAACGTACGGCCAAAAACAATAACGTCATCCAAGTAGATTAGACAAGACTCCCACTGCAGCCCCGCCAAGACCATCTCCATGAGACGCTGGAAGGTGGCCGGGGCCGAATGGAGACCCATAGGAAGCCGATTGAACTCGAACAACCCCTGGGGCGTGCAGAACGCTGTCTTGGGTCTAGAGGCCTCATCCAGTGGCAATTGTCAGAAGCCGGAGAGCAAATCTAAAGTCTAAAAGAACCGCGCGCCCGAGAGGGCATCCAGGGACTCATCCATGCGAGGCAATGGATATGCATCAGCCACCGAGATCTTGTTCAATCTACGGAAATCTACGCAGAACTGGAAACTCCTGTCCCGTTTCTTGACTAGCACAATGGGGGCACCCCAAGGGCTAGTAGATGGGGAGATGATGTCCGCCGCCAATATTTTGTCGACAGCCGAGCGGACATGATCTTTTTCCACTGGGCTAAAGCGGTGGGAATTAAGTCGAATAGGGGCCGCGTTGCCCGTGTCTATGTCGTGGTCCAAAAGAGTAGTGCGACCCAGATCAAACTTACTTTGGCTGAACACATCGGTGAACCGCTCGATGAGGTCGCAGAGTTGCCGACATTCCCCGGAGGACAACGAGGCATTTTCGTCGCACAACGTGGCGATCCATGATGCGTCGGGGTCCCCCGTGCGCATCACGCCCGCCACGACCCCTCCATCCGGGGCAGCACTCTCGGGTGGAGGAGCCGGGGTCGCGTGTGCCAGGACGGCGCCGGCCGGGACTACGACCGGCAAGGGTCCCGAATTGAGGACCTGCAAAAAAAGGTCCTGGCCCCCCGACACGGCTGTCAAGGCGCCCACTAACCCCTTCGTCCTTGAAAAGTAGCTTGACGGGGACAGGAGGATACCCGTCTCCGTGGAGCCCATTTCGAGCGGTTTGCGCAACCTAAGGGGTATCAGGATTTGTGACGCCGGTGGTACGGTCACCGGCGCTTTATTCAAGGCCCGTACACCGGCGACCAAGGGAGACAGGACGGTAGGCGATTGTAGGAATTGCAGCCGCCTCCCTGACGGCATTTCCACACAGCCCTGGTCAACGAGAATTCGGATGGGCATCCTAGACAAAAAGTCGGTCCCCAAGAGGCATGGCACTGCCAAGGTCCTGGAGACCAAAATAGGCCCGGCCAACTCAATCTCGTCAACCTGAACCGACGCTACAACGTGGCCCAAGATGCCCAAATTGCCGCCGTTCGCGGCAACACAAGCCCCGCGAACCGGCCTTAACGGACCCACGCTGCGGGGTAGCAGCCCAAAAATGGCCTCAGAAATAATGTTGGCCGATGCCCTCGTATCCACCAGGAGGCGAACGTGCACCCCTTGCACATATCCTGCCACCGCTGAGGAGCCGGCAGCTGCCGCCACCATCCTATGCGCAAGCGCATCCCAGTGGCGGGTCTGTCTGGGCCATTGAGGGGGTGATGACGATGGTGCACCCGACCCTTCGAGGACAACCCCATGACGATGGGCCCTAGCCCCGCTAGATGCATGAGGTGAAGGGAGTGGCCGCGCAGATGATGCGTCGCGACTCGCCTGGGGCCCCGGACCCGATGCCAACGAGGGTCTGGGAGAAGGTGGAGTCCCTTTTCCAAAGGCCCCCGGGGCATTCCGGCAGCCCCGCTCAATGTGGTCCCGCTGACCACAGCGGAAGCAGGCCACCGTATCCGCCTCCTGCGGACGGGAAGGTCCCGGCCGCCCCCGCTGCTCCGGACGGCGACCACCCGCCCCCCTTCCTCGACGATCGGGCATCACCAGGGCCGCGAGGGTGTCCACCCCCTGAGAGGTGGCCCCCCCGTCCGGCGCCGGGACCCCCGCACACGCCGCCATCTGAGGCCGTTGGCGGAGGGAGAGGTGCGCCTGAATGTTTTCGGCGACCGCCAAGGATGTGATCTGCCGATCATTGTTGATCGACAGAGCAATTCCTAACTCCCTTGCCAGGTCAAGCAGCTTCCCCAAGGCCATAGAATCAAGTGCCCTGCCGTACAGGTCAGGGTATGCAGCCTGCGCCAGGGCCAGGAGCGAGCAGCGGAAGGCCAGCGGCAGTTCCCCCTCCTCCCGCCGCTGCAATGAGAACTTTAGCTGCGCGCAGGACGGCGGCTCAAAAACGTTGGCCATTTGGATATAGGCCGCCGGGAGCGTAGCCCGATTGGCCGGATGGATGGACTTGAAGGCCTGCAGAGCCCTTTCGTCCAAGCAGGTCGGAAGCGCCGGCAAGGCCTCCTCCATGGACCAGCCGACCGACATGTATGCCGCGTCGAACCGGTCCTGGAAGGCCGACCAGTCGCCCCCTTGCGCGACAAACGGCGCGACTTCGGGTAACCGGCGCTGCCATTGGCCGCGCGGCGCCGCGAGTTGTGGAAGCCAAGCGGCACCTGCGGGCCACCCGGCGGATGCGACGTGGTGCGGCGGTGGCAGCGTTGCGGCTCCCGCGGGCCACGCCGAAGACGCGGAAAGGTGCGGTGGTGCTGCGGCCCCCATGGGCCACGCTGTAGGCGCAGCGAAGTGTGGCAGAGTTGCGGCCCCCATGGGCCACGCCGTAGAAGCAGCGAAGTGCGGCTGAGTTGCGGCCCCCATGGGCCACGCCGTAGGTGCAGCGAAGTGCGGCTGAGTTGCGGCCCCCATGGGCCACGCCGTAGGTGCAGCGAAGTGCGGCTGAGTTGCGGCCCCCATGGGCCACGCCGTAGACGCAGCGAAGTGCGGCTGAGTTGCGGCCCCCATGGGTCATGCCGTAGACGCAGCGAGGTGTGAAGGCGCCTGTGCTTTCGCGACCCACCTGTCAGCGGCGGCGTACGAAGCCACGGCGTCGTCCCGCGACGCGGCAAGGGACCACGGCGTTGCAGCCTCAACGGGCCACGCCGAAGACGCGGCGGTATAATTCTGGCCTGCAGCGGCCCCCGCGGCCCACCCCGCTGGCGCAGCGAGGTGCGGGACAGCGGCCGTAGCCGCGGCAACCTCTCGCGACGCGGCGAGGCACCACAGTGTTGCAGCCTCCATGGGCCACGCCAAAGACGCGGCGGTATAATTCGGGCCTGCAGCGGCCTGTCGGGATAGCGCCGGACGTACTCGGAGACGGAGGTGAGTTAGGGGCTTCCGCCAGGGTTTATTAACACTTATCAATACTACACAGGGTACACAACTCCCAGGGGCTAGGGGTCCTACTCTGAGTCGGGTCCCAGCCGGCTAGCTCCGGTCTCTCTCTCTCGTGTCGGATCGTGGAGTCTGCCGACTCCACCGACCGGAGAAAGAAGCACCTCTATGGCTACCACCGGCTTCTCCCCAGACTCCCTAATCGATCCCTCTCACTATCCCTGGTTCCCTCTTCACCCTGCTTACTATCCCCGTTCCTACAGTGACCCCGCTTACGTCACGGGTTCTTCCTTAAATACCCTAGGAGGCGTGACGTCACGTGCACTGCCCAGCGCGTGCGACCCCACGTCCCGTGATGTCACCGCACCGGACAGCGCACACGACGCCACCACTCTCCTCTACTCCTCTACATAGGTAAGAGAGGAGGGAGGGGCAAGAGAGGGGGGTAGGGGGAGGGGAGCGTTGCGTGGACGCTTAGAGAGGGAGACGTGAAGCTAGGACGGGGGGAAGTGGGTGATTTAATTTATTTTATTTTATACCTACGTGACTTTACCGAAAGAACCAAAGAGTATAGATCCCTGCAGTCACGAAAACTTCAAATCTAGAGTGGTATCCTGTCGTCTCGGCGGTGGGTAGTGTCAGGTCTCCTCCCACGTGGAGAAAAAAAACCCAACACCTCACAGGAACTGGTCACGCGTACAAATGTGGGACCCTCCTGAAAAATGTTTTAGACTCAGTCAGACAACTTCCTGGATAAATAACCGTTATCAAGATCAGCGACACTCTGTAGTAACATTAATTTTATACGTCTCATATCGTATGGAGTGTAAAAACACGGCTTTGTTTCAGTGTACCTAATCATGTCTTCATTTTCAATAAAAGGGGTTTTTGTTGGGTTAGATCACGTAAATATACAGACGTTAACAGAACGTGCCATTTATTTCCTACTGCAGCACACCGGTGTGTTGGAAAGTAGCCACGCAACATTTACCATTTTAACGTTACGCGATCTAACCCAATACATATATTTATTGTGGATAATATTGGTCAAGAAAGCCTACATGTTAAAATGTCTTCATTTTGATTCCTTGCAGATGTAAAAGTATTTTTCTCATTTGGTCATGAATAGCATTTCTAAGAGGCACAAATGGAACAATGATGCCTCATTACTTTTCCATCTTCCAGCTTTCTGTCCCCCCCCCTCCCAGCTACGACCAGGCCTATCCCAACCCCTCCTTATCAATCCCTCTTGTTCTACCGTCATCAAAACTACACCACCACTGACAATGACCAAATGATTCATTTTGAACGATTATCATCCGATGTGCAATATTATAATTTCTGTAAAGCGTCTTTGTAAAGGCGCTTTAGAAAGTGAATTCCAGACGAATGGAGCTGCAACGTGGTCTATGGTCTCTGTGTAAGCCTATGGGTCTCTGTGTGAGTCTATGGGTCTCTGTGTGAGTCTATGGGTCTCTGTGTGAGTCTATGGGTCTCTGTGTTAGTCTGTGGGTCTCTGTGTGAGTCTATGGGTCTCTGTGTGAGTCTACGGGTCTCTGTGTGAGTCTATGGCTCTCTGTGTGAGTCTATGGGTCTCTGTGTGAGTCTATGGGTCTCAGTGTGAGTCTATGGGTCTCTGTATGCGTCTATGGGTCTCTGTGTGGGTCTATGGGTCTCTGTGTGAGTCTATGGGTCTCTGTGTAAGTCTATAGGTCTCTGAGTCTATGGGTCTCTGTGTGTGTCTATGGGTATTTGTGTAAGCCTATGGGTCTCTGTGTGAGTCTATGGGTCTCTGTGTGAGCCTATGGGTCTCTGTGTGAGTCTATGGGTCTCTGTGTGAGTCTATGGGTCTCTGTGTAAGTCTATAGGTCTCTGAGTCTTGGGGTCTCTGTGTGTGTCTATGGTCTATGTGTGAGTCCATGGGTCTCTGTGTGAGTCTATGGGTCTCTGTGTGAGTCTACGGGTCTCTGTGTGTGTCTATGGGTCTCTGTGTGTGTCTATGGTCTCTGTGTGAGTCCATGGGTCTCTGTGTGAGTCTATGGGTCTCTGTGTAAGTCTACGGGTCTCTGTGTGAGTCTATGGGTCTCTGTGTGAGTCTATGGGTCTCTGTGTAAATCTATAGGTCTCTGAGTCTATGGGTCTCTGTGTGTGTCTATGGGTCTCTGTGTGTGTCTATGGTCTCTGTGTGAGTCCATGGGTCTCTGTGTGAGTATATGGGTCTCTGTGTGAGTCTACGGGTCTCTGTGTGAGTCTATGGGTCTCTGTGTGAGTCTATGGGCCTCTGTGTAAATCTATAGGTCTCTCAACCTATGGGTCTCTGTGTGAGTTCATGGGTTTCTGTGTGAGTCTATAGGTCTCTGAGTCTATGGGTCTCTGTGTGAGTCCATGGGCCTCTGTGTGAGTCTATGGGTCTCTGTGTGAGTCTATGGGTCTCTGTGTGAGTCTATGGGTCTCTATGTGTGTCTATGGTCTCTGTGTGAGTCCATGGATCTCTGTGTGAGTCTATGGGTCTCTGTGTGAGCCTATGGGTCTCTGTGTGAGTCTATGGGTCTCTGTGTGAGTCTATGGGTCTCTGTGTAAGTCTATAGGTCTCTGAGTCTATGGGTCTCTGTGTGTGTCTATGGGTCTCTGTGTGTGTCTATGGTCTCTGTGTGAGTCCATGGGTCTCTGTGTGAGTCTATGGGTCTCTGTGTGAGTCTACGGGTCTCTGTGTGAGTCTATGGGTCTCTGTGTGAGTCTATGGGTCTCTGTGTAAGTCTATGGGTCTCTGTGTAAATCTATAGGTCTCTGAACCTATGGGTCTCTGTGTGAGTCCATGGGTCTCTGTGTGAGTCTACGGTCTCTGTGTGAGTCTATGGGTCTCTATGTGTGTCTATGGTCTCTGTGTGAGTCCATGGATCTCTGTGTGAGTCTATGGGTCTCTGTGTGAGCCTATGGGTCTCTGTGTGAGTCTATGGGTCTCTGTGTGAGTCTATGGGTCTCTGTGTAAGTCTATAGGTCTCTGAGTCTATGGGTCTCTGTGTGTGTCTATGGGTCTCTGTGTGTGTCTATGGTCTCTGTGTGAGTCCATGGGTCTCTGTGTGAGTCTATGGGTCTCTGTGTGAGTCTACGGGTCTCTGTGTGAGTCTATGGGTCTCTGTGTGAGTCTATGGGTCTCTGTGTAAGTCTATAGGTCTCTGAGTCTATGGGTCTCTGTGTATGTCTATGGGTCTCTGTGTGAGTCTATGGGTCTCTGTGTGAGTCTACGGGTCTCTGTGTGAGTCTACGGGTCTCTGTGTGAGTCTATGGGTCTCTGTGTGAGTCTATGGGTCTCTGTGTAAATCGATAGGTCTCTGAACCTATGGGTCTCTGTGTGAGTCCATGGGTCTCTGTGTGAGTCTATAGGTCTCTGAGTCTATGGGTCTCTGTGTTAGTCTATGGGTCTCTGTGTGAGTCTATGGGTCTCTGTGTGAGTCTATGGGCCTCTGTGTGAGTCCATGGGTCTCTGTGTGAGTCCATGGGTCTCTGTGTTAGTCTATGGGTCTCTGTGTGAGTCTATGGGTCTCTGTGTAAGTCTTTGGGTCTCTGAGTCTATGGGTCTCTGTGTGAGCCTATGGGTCTCTGAGTGAGTCTATGGGTCTCTGTGTAAGTCTATAGGTCTCTGAGTCTAGGGGTCCCTGTGTGTGTCTATGGTCTATGTGTGAGTCCATGGGTCTCTGTGTGAGTCTATGGGTCTCTGTGTGAGTCTACGGGTCTCTGTGTGTGTCTATGGGTCTCTGTGTGTGTCTATGGTCTCTGTGTGAGTCCATGGGTCTCTGTGTGAGACTATGGGTCTCTGTGTGAGTCTACGGGTCTCTGTGTGAGTCTATGGGTCTCTGTGTGAGTCTATGGGTCTCTGTGTAAGTCTATAGGTCTCTGAGTCTACCGGTCTCTGTGTGTGTCTATGGGTCTCTGTGTGTGTCTATGGTCTCTGTGTGAGTCCATGGGTCTCTGTGTGAGTCTATGGGTCTCTGTGTGATTCTACGGGTCTCTGTGTGAGTCTATGGGTCTCTGTGTGTGTCTATGGGTCTCTGTGTGTGTCTATGGTCTCTGTGTGAGTCCATGGGTCTCTGTGTGAGTCTATGGGTCTCTGTGTGAGTCTACGGGTCTCTGTGTGAGTCTACGGGTCTCTGTGTGAGTCTATGGGTCTCTGTGTGAGTCTATGGGTCTCTGTGTAAATCTATAGGTCTCTGAACCTATGGGTCTCTGTGTGAGTCCATGGGTCTCTGTGTGAGTCTATAGGTCTCTGAGTCTATGGGTCTCTGTGTGAGTCTATGGGTCTCTGTGTGAGTCTATGGGTCTCTGTGTGAGTATATGGGCCTCTGTGTGAGTCCATGGGTCTCTGTGTGAGTCTATGGGTCTCTGTGTGAGTCCATGGGTCTCTGTGTGAGTCTATGAGTCTCTGTGTGAGTCTATGGGTCTCTGTGTAAGTCTTTGTGTCTCTGAGTCTATGGGTCTCTGAGTGAGTCCATGGGTCTCTGAGTGAATCTATGGGTCTCTGAGTGAATCTATGGGTCTCTGTGTGAGTCGTGGAAGGGAGTGAATTCCAGACGACAGGAGCTGCGAGAGAGAAGCGACGATCGCCTCACCTGGTTCCAGAGACAAGCGGCTCGACGAGGAAGAGGAGGATGAGGTTGAGGACACGGGGGAGGCGGAGGAAGAGGACAAGGGGGAGGACAATGAGGAGGAGGAGGACGGGGGAGGCCGAGGAGGAGGAGGAGGCCGCTCGAGGCAGATTGGAGGCTGCGACGCGGGAGGTGCGACGCGATGAGCTCCACACGCCGGCTGACGCAGCGCGTGCGTTGTAAGAGAGGAAGCGACTCTGCACGGGGGGTGCGTCGGTCGACTGGAAGCCGGCGGAGTTGACGGAGAAGCTCTGAGGGACGGACGAAGGGACCGATCGAAGCGCCGTGCCGAGCACTGTGCGCTGGGCGAGGCGGGCGTTGGATGCGCAGGAGATGCTTGAGATTCGTTGGAGAAGGGAGCGTTGCGGGAGTCGAATTGTTGAGAGCAAGACGATGGCGGTGCGTGTCTAGTTGGTGTTTGAACATCTTAACACCTCCTGCGTTCTTGCCGGAATCGATCAATCCTATTCTTTTATTCATCATCTTGATACTGCCAAAGAAAAATGCTCCCATAGATATGGTCAGATCGACTATAATAACGTTTTTTTAGGGGGGGGGGAGGTTTATATCGCGTAGATATAAATGCGTCGTTAACCCGCTAGCACGCGACACAGCCGATTGGTAAGGTTTGTCACGTAAAGAGAAGGTTACTACTTCAGCACACCGGTGTGTTTTCAGAGTAATACTCACGACACGTGTATATTCACGAGATGTAACCCAACAAACAAACAAAGCCTGCATTATGGATAATATTGGTCGCCAAAGCCTATTACGCGTTAAACTAACATCAACTAACTTGATGCTTGGCAAGACACATCATAGCAAAAGCGATGACGATTCACGGTGGAGAATACTGACTGACTGGCAGCCAGGGAGGGAACCCCTGCGAGAGGACCTCCAACCACACCGAGGTGGAGCCACGGAGCCAGATCGTGTGCAGAGGAGCACTGGGTGGGTCGTGAAACCGCGATGGTAGCGGTATGCGGAGGGCTTCATCCTGCAGCGGATTGAGAGATAATCTCGCCTGAATGTGGGGACCAGGGGTTGCCAACCTGTGGCTCTGGAGATGCATGCGACTCATCAAGGACTGCTTCGTGACGTTATTTATTCCGGACCACCATCTCGTATTCACCCACATTGCATCGTGGCTCTTGAAATATTGAGGAGGGTTTTTTTTGTGTTTTACCGAATTCTAATAAGAATGGCTCTTCTTGTTATTTTGGTTTCTGACCCCTGGTTGTAGATAGATTACCAATAGACGGCTCACCAAATGACTGCCCAGATGGAGGCTTACTCTTAGATGCCTAGGAGTGGGTTGTAATTTATCCAATCATCGTGCCTGGGAATAAACGTCCTGTGCGGACCACATCTGTGGTAGATATATTACACAACAAGAAAGGCCTTTGTGTGGCCGCAACATTTGATGGGACATTGCAGAGGTATCATGCACAGCACATTCCGATGATAACCAAGCCCGCCCACTGTGTGCATATATAATACTCCGAGTGGCTACATGTACAGTGAGTGTGTGTGGGGGGGGGGATTTTTTTTGTGTTGCTGTAAATTAAATCCTTCCCCTGTTGCCACACTCGGTGTCCACAGTTGTCACGCGCAGCCAACGACAACGGTATCCACAGTTGTCACGACAACGGTACCCACAGTTGTCACGCGCTGCCAACGACAACGGTACCCACAGTTGTCACGACAACAGTACCCACAGTTGTCACGTGCTGCCAACGACAACGGTACCCACAGTTGTCACGACAACGGTACCCACAGTTGTCACGCGCTGCCAACGACAACGGTACCCACAGTTGTCACGACAACGGTACCCACAGTTGTCACGCGCTGCCAACGACAACGGTATCCACAGTTGTCATGCGCTGCCAACGACAACGGTACCCACAGTTGTCACGACAACGGTACCCACAGTTGTCACGCGCTGCCAACGACAACGGTACCCACAGTTGTCACGACAACAGTACCCACAGTTGTCACGTGCTGCCAACGACAACGGTACCCACAGTTGTCACGACAACGGTACCCACAGTTGTCACGCGCTGCCAACGACAACGGTACCCACAGTTGTCACGACAACGGTACCCACAGTTGTCACGCGCTGCCAACGACAACGGTACCCACAGTTGTCACGACAACGGTACCCACAGTTGTCACGCGCTGCCAACGACAACGGTACCCACAGTTGTCACGACAACGGTACCCACAGTTGTCACGCGCTGCCAACGACAATGGCCGTGTGCGGGGCTCACTCGCTCACCGAATATTATCATCCAGGTGGCCGGTGGGACTGGAGTGAGCCACTTGACTCGTAGCCACAGCGCGGAGTATACTGGATGTGGTGTGCCGGGACGCAGACTGACCTGGTTAAAATTGGAATTTGCGGTGGCGAGATGTTAACTACCTCGCCTGGTATGCAGGAGGTCGTGGGTTCGATCGCGACCCTGATGCCTCTATATTTGGAGTTTTCCCTCCACATTTAGAAACAACGCGCGTTTAGAGTCTTTGGCTGCTATAAATGTCCGCGTGATGATAAGCCCACTTCGTTGAGCTGTCATTTGTGATCGCCAGGTCGCTTCTGAAAAAAGAGCTACATCGCTCGGTGGGCCTTACCTGGTAAAATAAAGAAATGCTTTTGTTTCTTATTTGTACAATTAAGCCTCGGATTGTAGTGGTGGTGGTGGTGGGGAGAGAAGGAGAGGAAGAGAGATGAGTGGATAAATATTACATTTCTGAGGTGGAGGGATCGTGGGAGGCAGAGTGAGTCACAACATTCAACTCTGACCCTGTGGGTTACTTCAAACACATCTCATGTCATGCGCACCACACGTGGTTCTGGCGAGGCTGGCTGCCTCATATCAGATATCTGGTTACAGAGTTGTCATCGGCATCATCATCAACAACAGACGCAGTGGCAGCCATGATCAATTCACTGCTGGATGAAGGCCTTTACATGACGTTACCATCTCTTGTGGTTCTGTTTAACCAACTAGATGTACAGTTCATAGCATTACAATATTCAGCCGCAATACTGAACTAGTAACGAGCTTCCATGTGTAGTGTCAGTGATTCGGAGAAAGGGGCTTCCAGGAGGCACCTTCTTCATTAACACCTTCACACTTCACAGGTTCGCCCTCGCACTCTCCCGTGTCGTCCAGCCTAAACACAACCCTGGCCGTGTAGCACCGATGGCGCTGACCGAGACGGCCAACAACTGTCCGGCCGCGCAATGTCTAGCGACGAATGCGGCGAAGATGACAGCGACGATGAGACGAGTCCACTCCCAGAACCGGCAGCCACGAGCTCACGCTCTCCGCTCCTTTAATGGTACCCAGCGTGGCCTGGCTCCGCCCTGCTCCCTTCTCGAACCCACTAGCAGCTCCCAGGGGCTTCCAGATGGGGTCTTCCATGACCCTTGCCCCTGTTCCTCCGCCCTGCCGACACACACACCGTGTATGCGCTCACCGGCGTGCATACTGTTTGTCCACCGCAGTTGCCGCTGCTGGGCACCAGCCGGCGCTATTACACTACACATGTTTGAATAATTGAGACGCGAATAGACATGGGTAAAACAAAAGATGTCATCCGTCGAGTCTCGTATAGAGTGCTGGGTGGCAGGTACTGTTAGCACACACCGCACCGGGCTGAGTCGACCTAGGTGAAGGCCCAGGACCGGTTGAGACAATCCGTGATCGATGTGTGCGCTAACCACTGCGCCACCGCTCACCTCTGTACAGCATGTAGGCCTCGGCAAGGTAAGGTAAAAGTTAAAATGTAAAAACAACGAGCCTACCTTTACCCTACCTTTTACCCTTACCCCATACAGATTACCAAATTACAGGGTAATTACTGGGGTACTACATATGAAAAAGGTTTATAACGGTAAATGCTAGGTAGAGTGCTTTAATCATATAGAATACTCTCGATGATTCCAATGTTACACGCTTTCTTTGAACTCACTCTGTCTGTTGTTGTTGTCGTTGTTGTATCCTCAAATATTGAAAATCTATTTTAACCCACTAACCAATGTGGTATCGACTGCAAACTTGGTATACTTATGTCATACTGATGACAACACTATATTCTATCATCAAAAATTTTAAATATATTTTTAAACATTCTTTTTTTATATGTTATGTTTCGGCTTGGTTTTAATTGTCCACAGTCAACTCACGTTGGCTGTAAATCACCACGGCTCCTTACACTATGGCAAGCTTCGGGGCCACTTCCTGGAGTCGTCGAGTTCTGCCATTACTCGTACATTTAATAAAAGCGTGTTTAAAAAAAAGTTTTTTTTAAATATTACTTATTTAATGGAGGCCACGGACTGCGCCACGGAGCTTCTAGCGGTAAACAAGGTACTGTATTTACCGGGTAATACTTCACGCTACCTTTACCCTACTGGGTAATTCTTCCGAGCTACCTTTACCCTACCCTTTACCTTACCCCTTGGCATGCCGACACCTTTACCTTTACCCTTTTACCTGGTAAAACGGGTAAATTACCTTACCTTGCCGAGGCCTAGCAGCATGTGCACAAACCGGCCGATGGCAGTGGTGTTGCCACAGTTTTCGTGCCAATTTCCATGCACTTTGTATCCACATTCATTGCACTCGACAGGGCGCGGCATGCCTCGCTCGCGATTAAAATAATGTGTCGCAATGAATCGTACACATTCCGATGTAAGACTATATGCGATTCATTTTGCCATTGCAGCGTGTGACGAATCACTCTCTCACGGTGTATGTTAAGCAGTCGCGATATCACGAAAGGGATTGTTTTGGCCATACTTCACCACGTTGTTCAGTACGGGCCACTTGGTGAAGGCGGGCAGTACCGTACTCTATAGAAGTGCAGGGCAACTGGGTTCTGCTGCACTGCCGTCTGCTGCCCACAAAGTACACAACCCCCGAAGCCTATAACACATGTTATGCACGGCGGTCGCTCGTACAAGCACCCACCACTATCCAGGCTCTAACCCGGCTTAGCTTGTGACATCTAACCACATTGAGCGCCTCCCCAGGTGAGCGGAGGTTTCAACATTGATTAGATCGAGAGAACAAAAACGTCGTTAAAGGCGCAGCCCTGCAACAGCACGCCCCTGCCGGTGAAACATGCGGTGTTGGCTGTTGCACATACAAGGTACACATGAAGGTTTACTAAAGCGCACTGTCTTAACGCATATATTATGATGAGCGTTGAGAACGAATGTAAATGATGATTATGATGACGGCATCATCACCTGCCCTAACAAACGAGACGAACGTCTCGCGTGTGTCGCCCTCGCAGACTGTTTGGGCAAGTGCTTGCTGCTTGCTGCTGCTGCTATCAAGTAACAACACGCCCGGCTATCTAACACGGCCTCTCTCGCTCGCTCGCACAAAAAGACAAAGATCCCCCGTATAGTCATAACAGACTGCTGGGGCAAGCGTTGTTAGTAAGTAGCAGAGGTGGGACAAAGTCATTGTTATGCAAGTCCAAGTCGAGTCGCAAGTCATCAAATTCATGACTCGAGTCTGACTCGAGTCCAAGTCACATGACTCGAGTCCACACCTCTGGTAAGTAGCACCTATGAAGACACGGGTAGGGGGGGTGTGGTTGTTCAGCCCCCGCTACCGTCCGCCTTTGTCTCCCCAGTGGCGTTGGTTTTTGCTATTTTTTTGGCTGAGTCGACCTAGGGGGAGGCCCAGGACCTGTTCAGAGAATCGTCACCGTGGTGTTGGTGGCCGTGCTCGGGAATCGAACTCAGGTCACCGTCGGGTTCGTAGCGAGCTGCTTATGAAGCAGTGCCCCACCGCTTCCCAGAAGCGCCACACACACGCACAGACAAGACAAAGATAAAGATCCCCCGTATAGCCTTAACAGACTGTAGGGGCAAGTGCTGTTAGCGAGCACCTATGAAGGCCGCAACGGTACACGAGGGGGTGGGTGGCCAGCACCACGCCCGACCGCCTTTGTCTCCCCAGTGGCGATGTTTACACACCGCACCAGGTACTCATTTGAGGCTGAGTCGACCTAGGGGAGGCCCAGGACCGGTTCAGATAATCGTCACTGGGTGTTGGCCGTGAGCGGGAATCGAACCCGGGTCGCTAGATTCATAGCGCAGCGCGCTAACCGCTACACTACCGCTCCCCTGTGTGTGTGTGTCTGCGTGTGTGTCTGCGTGTGTGTCTGTGTATCTGTCTGTGTCTGTGTGTGCGTGTCTGTGTGTCTATGTGTGTCTGTGTATCTGTCTGTGTGTATGTGTATCTGTGTGTATCTGTGTGTGTGTCTGTGTGTGTGTGTATCTGTCTGTGTGTGTCTGTCTGTGTGTCTGCGTGTGTCTGTGTATGTGTATCTGTGTGTGTGTGTGTCTGTGTGTATATCTGTCTGTGTGTCTGTGTGTGTCTGTGTGCATCCGCGTGTGTGTCTGTGTGTGTATCTGTGTGTGTGTCTGTGTGTGTGTGTATCTGTGCGTGTCTGTGTGTGTGTGTATCTGTGTGTGTGTCTGTGTGTGTGTGTATCTGTGTGTGTCAGTGTGTGCGTCCGCGTGTGCTGAGAAGCCGCGCATCATCCCCGTGTCTCCGCCCTCTCCGGTGGGGTGAGTTCGGCGGGCGGAACTCCGCCGAGCGGCGCGGCGTGACCCACAATCGAGGGGCGGTGGCGGGCGCAGCGGGGTTACGTGCGGCCATTCAACTCGAGCTGCGTCGGGGAGAAGGGAGGGGAAGAGGGAGGGGAAGGGAGAGAGACGCCCGCCACGGCGCGGGGAGAAGGGAGGGAGACGGGGGGAGCTGGTGCGAGCGAGGCAGGCAAGGCCACCATCTACGTGCGATTTGCGGCGTGATATGAGCAATGTTCGCGAAAAGTGAACACATTTTCCCGGTGTCGCATTTCGGAGGTCAACGTTTGACCCCCCCCACCACACACACACCGGTCCGTGTGATTGTGTGTGTGTTTAACAATGGTGGGGAGCGGTGGTGTAGCGGTTAGCACTACAAACCCGGCGACCCGAGTTCGATTCACGCTCACGGCCAAACACCGGTGACGATTATCTGAACCGGTCCTGGGCCTCCCCCCGGTCGACTCAGCCTTAAATGAGTACCTGGTGCGATGTGTAAACATCGCCACTGGGGAGACAAAGGCGGCCGGGCGTGGGGCTGGCCACCCACCCCCTCGTGTGCCGTTCCGGCCTTCATTGGACCTCGCTAACAGCACTTGCCCCTACAGTCTGTTAAGGCTACACGGAGGACATCTGCCTCACGATGTGGATGGGGAATGGTGGAGTGTTCGCTTTTATTTAGTGGTGTCTTTTTTTGTCCTCCCGTGTACACGTTCTAGCCATTTTTGTCAGTCAGCTGCTACTGGATGAGGACTGACTCCTGTCACGCCGTGGGAGTCGTGATGGGGGTTACTTGACCCTACTTGCAGTGGTGCCGCTGTTCAGTGAGAGTTGGTGAAGGCGGGAAGCACGACACCAGAGTACAATACCGCACAGGAACTGATTCTGCTCCACTGCAATCCGGTGACAGCGCCACAAGTCGGATGGCAGTCTGTTCTGTCACCACACCAGAGCGCTGTCCAGGCGCAAACCTGCTTAGCTTACAATATCTGATGTGAGTTCAACCCCGATGAAGCTAGGAGAGCTGAATGGAGTTCAAAAGCACTCACAAACACCACCTTGTGAAAGACGCAACGCAGAAGATCCTGGGTTTGATCTTCCACGAAGCGCACGGTCCACCCTAAACCGCATCCACTGCAGAATCCATGGCAGATGCGGATACCTGAAGATGCACAAATGGAAAATTTAAAACTCTCCAGTGTGCGACTGTGGTCATCCAGAACAGCCCGTACAACGTGTAACGACGCGATGCCCGATCCACAAATACGAAGGAGACATCGTCGCAGCAATTACACTCCGCTGCTCCTGACGCAGTCATTACCTGGGCTTCACCACCTGATTGTGAAATTGTAGTCGTTGCTCTCCATCTACATCAGCAGCCATACGAAAGGAGAATTGGATAGGAAGCATTTCGGGTGACTTATTCATTGACTTTTGCCCACCCTCCCACAATAATAATATTTACCACCATGGGAGAACAGCTCACGGAGTAGCACCAATGAACTGAGATAACCCTGATGCTGGTGCCACTTTGGGCTATCTTTGGCCACGTGTCGTCCTTGGCCCCCATGCAACCCACGGTCTTGATGCACTCCAAAAATATATAATTTCTGGTGAGTCCCTATACGGTTACACATCGGGTAAACAAATCACGGTGAAATGTGTTAAATTGTGTTTGAGTGACGCACGGTTAAGCAATGAGAAATTCATTTACCGATGTTTAATTGTTAAGCGACGAAGTCAGCCACGCATTTAATTTATGCATTTCACTGAGACATGTTGCGGCATTATTCCCCGTGAAACTAACATCGTGGCTTGAACACCATTTTGTGTTGGCCTCTTGTTTTATTAAAAAGCCTAAAACGATTAAAGACTTGGGGATGAATTTCCTCACAGAGGCAGTTTTGAAACTGCTTGGGTTTTAGGGTCCGACTTCCCACACCGAATGTGTGAGAATTGCAAGCATCTTTGCAGAAATGGTAAAAAAAAGTGTACGGTACAGTACTTTGGGAATTTTATTTTTTTTATCTCTGACTCAGATTTAGAACTACAAACAACTTTTGCCCCCCCCCCCCCCCCACTAATTTGATTGATTAGCGTGTAATATAATTTTGGTAGTACAAGGTCGCAATACATATCTAGTGTGCATTTTTGTTGTTGCTGTTGTTACATGTTGAAGCATTATTAAAAACATTAATCATCGTATAACCGTCGCAGGACGGCTTACGGTTGTCTAACCAATGCCAAAGACCCCCCACCCCTCCATTCCACAGATCTCGAAAGCTACGCGGGGTTGAGCATGCACAATGTTTGGATGGGTTGGTGTTCAACCACCCACGAACTGGCTACGCGGTGGACGGCAGTCCAGATATAACCTCTGTTATACTGTACTTCTATGCCCCCCGCGCCTGCACGAACCCGCACTGAGCAGCGCGGTGGACGTGTGGGACAATTGACCCCCTCGTGGAGTGGCACAAATGACCTTTGCCGTTCGTCAGTGGACGCATTGAGCGAGGCTTTAACGTTGCTCAGAAGCAGGTGAGACCCAGCAAATAGGCGACAACAAAATCTAAAGTAGCGAGAGTAAAAAAAAACAAGAGGGGGATGGAGGAGAGGGGGAGGAAATTACGATTATCGATTTTATATTGGCAGGACAACGCCGCCTTGCCTCGTATTTTATCTCAGCCCCTGGCGACCACCACGGCCGGTGGCCCACCCGTGTTCGGTGCGAGAAAAGTCCAACAACAATGGGGCAGACAGAGCGAAGCGCCTCGCCGCAGCGAGCTGGGCGAGTGTGAGGGGAGGGGGCAGCTTTGACGAGAGAGACAGAGGGAGATGCGTCACTCAGGAGAATTAATTCTCATTTCGAATTAATTCTTATTTTTTTTTCCTTGACGGGAGATGTTTTTCTTCTTCTATTATCTCTTTGCACACATTTGTTTTATTATTATTTTAAGGGAAAAAAATGTGGGGGCCTGTGAACATCGCTCGCTCGTTTATTAATTTATTCGATTCGCCGAGCGGCGATTTCAGCAGCAGCAACAGCAGCGGCTCCGCGCGCGCAGGAGGCGAAGAAAAGGGAAGACGAGCGCGAGACGCTCACGCGACGCCGCCTCGGCCAATGGGGGCGCTCGCCCGGCTCGCGGCCGCTGGCCAATGGGCGCGCGCGGCGGCCTTGCGCGAGCTCCTCCCTCCGCCTATATAAGGCGGAGGCCCCCTGGCCCCCACCTGGCGAGAAGCAGCAGCAGCAAAAGCGGACGGCTTACCACCTCCGTTCAACACTCTTCCTTCTCTTCCCCTCTTTATTTTTTTTAAACTTCTCTCTCGCTCACATCTTTCACTCTTGCCCCCCCCACACACTTTCCACCTCTTCCTCGCTCTTATTCTTCTTCTTTCACTCTCATCGCCCACTCCACCGTCGAGTAACGGGGCAACTAGAAATAAATTTGGCTTCAAATAAGAGCACGGTAGAGGAGGAAATTTTAAACTGCAAGAGGGAAAAAAATCGTTGAGTAAATTGTTTATTTTATTGTAAACATAGAGGATTAACATTTTAAAAAATCGTTAAAAAAATTACTAAAGCAACGAACAGCAAAGCAAACTAGAATAATAATTTATAAATACTGTATTAACAGTACAGTACCTTAAGCCTAGTTTCAAAACGGGTTGCGGCCACCATTAGCTACGCAACAATTCTAGCCAGAATAAATATCGTCATCAAACGCTGCTGCCTTCCCACAACCAGCCACGACCACCACAATCCCCGTCTTCTCCCCCCCTCCACTGTTGGCCCAGTGCTTCTGAGTCGAGAGCGGGGCAGAGAAATCGGCTGCAGTCGACCAAGTCAAAAGAGACAAGAATAAACAGCACAATGGGTCTCAGGGAGCGCAAATCACCCTCGGAGACGGCTCTCGAATGCCAACAGGCGGTGGACAGGAGCGGACCGGAGTATGTGGACATCCTGGAGATTCCCGACCAGGAGGTCAACAAGAAGACATCTGCCACCGAGACCAGCAGCAGCAACGGCGGTCCTCCCTCCATCACCAGCAACGCCGCCGATTCCTCCGTCTCCAAGGCGACGGAGGACGATGACCTGAACAGCAGCAGCAGCATCGTGTCCTCTGCATCAGCTCCACGCCGAGTCGTGTGGAGGAACGTGATTCTCATGAGCCTCCTGCACCTGGGAGCTCTCTACGGACTGCTACTGCTGCCCGTAGCTCACCCAATCACCTGGGCCTGGAGTAAGTTGTGACCACGTTAAACACATTTTTTGTATTTTTTCCACTGAGCTAGATATGGTTGTTGTTGTTGTTGTTTTTTCAGAAGCGACCTGGCCACAAATGGTAGCACAACGAATGTGGCTGATTTGTGTGGATATTTCTAGCAACTCAATATTCTCAACGCGTGGAAAAATCCACGGGGAGAATATTCAAACTACAAATATGCAGGCGTCAGGATCGGGATCGAACCCACGACCTCTTGTATACCTGGCTAGGTAGTTAACAGCTCGCCACGAATTCTGGGTCTTCTAGCTGTTAGTAGTGGGGATAACGTGAGAGAAAGAGAGTGCTTGGGAATTCATTTTAAAAGTGAGGTTTGAGGTGGACTTTTCATGGCATAAAGTGCATTTAAATAAATTATAGGGAGAGATTAAATATTACTAAAAATATTTTGAGGTCGACTTGTCATGGATTATAGGACAATTGAAAAAAATAGAAAGAACATCTCTCCGAAAAGAGCTTATAAATATTTAAATAAAACCTCGGACTGGGCATGGCTTAATAGGTATTAATAAATAAATAAACTCGGAATGAATATGAAGTTCACTCAATATTGTGGCTTTGAAGGCATCTTATTTGCTTATTAATGTTACATAAATGTAATGTATTACCAGCTGAACCCATGAAAGGCAGAAAAAGGTTGCTGCATATTATTCAAGGGCATATAGCGCTTCCAGAAATCCATACATAATGGCGGTAAATTTCACAATATTTAATAACTGTAATTATATATATATTATAATAAATAATATAACTTTTAAGAAAGCCTCTCGGAGCATCATGTGATAGATGATGTACCGCCACCACCAACCGACGCTGGCTATATTATTTGCACAGTGGTGGATTCGGGCCCTCCGGCATTGCATGATGGGCTGGGCGGGAGAGATTGTTCGAGAACCAACACCGGCGCGCCTATTGACACCCCGTGCGGTAAAAACTGGAAGGCAGCAATAGCAGCAGCAAGCAAGCAACATAGCCACCGCGTTGGGTGCTATTATAAACGCCCGCGCGCAGACTGCCACTGGCGTTTGGCGTGCCGTGCATGGCATGGCTGTGGCTTTTTTTTCTTTTGTGAAATGGTCTTTTTTGGATGGCTTAGGGTGGCCCTCGGCCCAACAATTAAGCTGTGTCGTAGTCGTAAAACAAATTCGCCTCGGCTCCGTCATCGCAGAATGCAACGCAGAATTATTTTGGGAGAATGTTAAAACATTTCCCACAACTCAATACATGTTATCACACGTGGGTCTTTTTTTAAATAAATATTTCACACATCCATTTTACAGTATTCACGCGTTCCAAAACTTACTGGCTTATGTAACAAACAAAAAAATGCGGCTTGTGTAACACTGTACCTCATGCAATTCATAAATGTCCTTTGCAAACTTCATATAGCCACGGTCCTGTTGTAACCGACCGTGCAGTAGTTTTGACCAGCTGCTCTTGCAAGCTACGAAGACAAACCCCATGCCCTGTAATGACCCGCATTTAGTATTCTAGGCCATGCCTCAACCTGCGCTGTTGTTACTGTATTATTTATTGCAGAACGAATAATTTTAGATACGTCTTGATTTCCACTTGGTTACAGGCAGACAATGAACACCAAGATAGCCTAATTTTATTTGATTGCCTTCCTGATCGTGTTGCACATTTATTTGCCAGAAAAAAGATTGGCAGCCCCTCGTGTTTAAGCAGATACACGTATACTCGTGTTTGTATTTCTTCGAACTGTTTGCAATTGGTCACCTCGACTTCTTTTGGCCAGATTGGGAAAGACATAACTAATGTGGTAAAACTCTCCAGTTTTTTCGGCAGGCACGGATAATACTTGACATGCAGAGAGCGGTGCTTCAAGCAGTCACCCACTCCCTCTGCCCCTAACCTCATGGGTGCTTTAGTCCCACTGCTGTGTCGTCACTGGCTGTATTTGGTGTTCTGTGCCGTTATATGTACAGTGAGCACTTTTCCAGTGGGAGCCCAAAGGGCCACCCCTCTATAACACTGTTGTGTGTGATATGTTCTGTATGCTTCATGCAGGGGTGTGGAATCTGACTTCATTTCGCCATGGCCACATGAGGCCTTGCGCTTAGAAATGGCCGGCAAATGATATTATGAATCCATCACCGTAAGCAAGCATCTTGGCCACACGAGCCGGGTTCTAGAGGGGAATATTTTCGACCTCATAACTCTTTCTAAATCCAGCAGACCCTGGCCACCTGTTGAGAACCCTACCTTTTTTTTCGTTATTGAGTAATGGAAAGGTGTACGTGTGTGATTGTATGGCCGGCTGTAGGTATTCAAATGTCCTATTTGGCCCTTGGTAAGAGAAAAGGTTCCCCCCACCTCTGATGTAACGGCGTTTCGCGTCACGCGCTGTTTTCATTCGGAGCGCCATCCGCTGTGCCCATGCTGCCCCGCCTAACCCGCGTTGCTGTGTGGCGTGCGGTGCGCAGCGTGGTTCTGCTTCACGGTGAGCGCACTGGGCATCACTGCGGGCGCGCACCGCCTCTGGAGCCACCGCTCCTACAAGGCCTCCTTGCCGCTGCGGGCTCTGCTCGCCGTCGCCAACTCCATGGCCTTCCAGGTGAGCGTGCGCTCATGCCGCCTCGCCAACGCCGCCACCGCCGCAAGCGACCGGCCATCTCCGCCACACCTCCACCACACCTCTACCACACCTCCACCACACCTCCACCATACCTCCACCACACCTCCACCACACCTCCACCACACCTCGTCATCGCATTTCACTCAGGGACTTCTCTATCACATTACACTAATGAGCATCTTGGAGGTGGAGACTTCGGAATCGGGCAGCTACGGTGATTCACCTTGTCACACCGTCTCACACTTTCCATCTGCCCTCTGGTTTACATCATTTGCTCAGCCCTAGCAAGGAACCTTCATAATGAGCGGCTTTCAAATTCGACCCTTCCATACAATTTTCCCTCACAACCCCCCCCCCGCCCGCACCTTCAATTAGCACGGTTGGCTACGAACGGTGCGAAATCAGTTCAACATAAATACATACGTGCGGGTACCCATCATTGCCCCTTTGTTGCTTGCCTAATGATGTCTCAGCTGAATGGCCGTTGGGAGTTCAGGTTTTCCTTTGTAAGACATCCCTTGCCTCACTGACCATCTTTCCAGACAGTCACACTGCAACCCTGGATATTGGCTTATTTACAAGTGTTGACTCGTCACCTGGGTGGCACTTTAGTCCAGCTCAACATTTTGTTTTCTGCCCTTGAACCCCTCAGTGATGGTGTTTGCACCTTAAATGTTGCAAGTTAATTCTGTGAAATTATTTACCAGTTGGAATAGCAGATAAAATAAATCAGCAGTGTTGTTTGAGCATCACTGCCAGAGGGCAGGGTGACTTTTCACTTGTTGAGTGATAACGGGCTGTTTGTAGGTCTAGATAACGTTTTATTGCGCACTCACTTGCCCACCAATTTATCCAGTGAAGAGGGCAAGTCTGGCTGTGGCTTCACCTGGAGTAACTTCACTGTGACATCATAAAAGTATGTTGTTAACAGCTGGTACATTCCATTGCATCACATGTCTTACAAAGCAGTTTTTGATGAGCTCATTAACAAACTGTCGAGAAAAAAGAATCTTCTTGTGCTTGAGTATATGCAGAGCTAGGAATGTGATGGCAAGAGCAGTTAGGCAAATTGGATATTTGGAATAGAATGACAGGAAAGTACTAGAATATATCAAGACGAAAAGGTTGAAATAGGTGGGCCACGCGCAGGATGCTTCGAGGGCAGGTTGCTGAAACAGGATATTGGGAGTGGTACCCAAAGGTCTGTGACCAAACCGAAAGAGCGCTGAAACCAGATGGTGGGATGAAGGTAAAAGCAGGCCTTGGAAGGCAGACGTCAACTTTGTAGCAGCTGTAGGATCTAGCAGAAGGATGAAATAAACGGTGATATTTTGTGGCACGCTAGCGAGATGTTAACTACTTTGCCGGGTATACAGGAGAGGGCATGGGTTCGATTCCGACCCAGACACATGTATATTTGGAGTTTACATGTTCTCCACCGGAATCACGTGGATTTTTCTCCGGGTCCTCCGGGTTTTCCCTCCACATTTAGAAACACGCGTTTAGAGTATTTGGCTGCTATAAATTTCCACATGATAAGGCACTTCGTTGAGCTATGATTTATGGGCAGGTCGCTTCTGAAAAATAACTAAATAACTATATAGGGAAGTGGTAAAGTAAAAAAATAATTTAGTTTAGTAAATAGTTTATTTTGTGGCATCACTGGCTTTGACCTTGACAATCCCCACTGGATTCCTCCAATGATAGTGAAGATACCATTTGATTGCCTGTATTTGCAATAACCTGCTATTCAAACACTGGCGTGCTTTGCTTCATATCTGTACTGGTTATTATCATCATCATCACAAACTCTAAAGATCAGATGAAGACACACTCTCCGAGGGGGTCTGGGGTGCAAAGTACATTACAAAATGTCTAAGCATGGCAAAAAAAAACCTGGCCAAAAGTTATACAGCTAAAGATAACCTGCCATAATTGCTTGTTAAATCGATAGATGTGCTGCGTTGTTGTGAAATGCAACTTATGAAACCGCCCACACCCACCACCGACTCTTAATTAGAATTGGCTTCGGTTGAGCCCTCACCAAAATTTATGAATTCCCATTCTGTGCCCATTCGAGACATTGCCTGAATTTGTCTCCTATCAACCTCTGTGTTATTTACCAAATCTGACATTGCAAATCACAATGATTCACCGTGCCTTTGAATTTCATAGCCGCCCATTAATCAGTGGTGGGGGCAGGCCACCCAATCGTGAGCCTCGACGTGACCACACAGCCATTGGCCGATCACGCCCCGGTGGGTTTGTGCACCAACTCGTTAGCGGGTTTGAGTGCTTCCTGCATTGATTGATATATTAATCAATCACCCTTGATCTCAAACATCAAATGCTTTTTTTTGCCAGCTATTTCTCTGTACAACACACACCAAGGTAAAGAAAATGCACAGGAAAAAATAAACATGAGATTGTTTTTCCACCCCGATAAATACAGTTTCTCCTCTGAGATTGCATGCTCTCCCTTTAAACAAAAGCCCTTTTGTTAACATGTGGGAATCTAAAGCCGCGCGTGTGCCTGCGTACGTGTGCGCGTGCCTGCGTGCGTGCGCGCGTATGTTCGCATCTGTACAGTGCTGATGTGCGTGGGCGTGAGGGCAAGCGCTTGCCAGAATGGCGTAAGCAGCATCATCGTGACCCGTTGCCAGGGCCGATGCACGTCCTCTTTATGGTACCAATCTGTACTTGGCAAGCCGCCCTGGTACAGTTGTGCCATGGGGTGGTTGCGCTAACCCATTGTACCGTGCCGCGATGAGATTGCAGCACTATCCCCTGTTGGGCATTATTGAGCTATTGTGCGCTCCGCTACGCTCAAGCGCTTTGTTGTACGTTGTGCCATCCTGTTTGCAATACGCTGTGCCGTGAATTGTGCGAAGAGCGAGGTGCGCTTCGCTGTGCTGTGGGTGCCAGAGGGTGTGCTGATTGGCATTGCTCTTTTTAATGCATTGTCCCGGGGTGCGCGATTTAGCATTGGGTGTTGTAATAAATGGGTACTTTTTCTCCCTTACTAATCCAACCACATTCGCATCACCGGTATAGTCGATAAATACAGCATACACACTGAATCACAGACATGAAATTCTATGCATACAAGCGACGGATATTTCTGTAACGATTTGCAACAGGCATTTTGTGTGTGGCGTGATCACTCGACCTTTCCAGGCAAAACATCAAATGTGGAAATTGTCGAAACCGTGCTGCTGCGCAGGGCCAATACTACACACGGATCTGCGATTTTTAGATGTCTCGCTTGTGCGTGCGTGTGTAAAACAAAAATAAAAAGCGGATAAAAAAAATCCTAACCAATACAATTGGGATTCACGTAGCAGCGAGGGCGTGGGTGAGAGGTTTTCTAAACACAGAGCTGTGCACGCTGCCAGAGAAAGCCCGGATGTCATGCGCTCCAGGCCACATTTGCCGAGTGGCTCGCTGGGCCGCACAGGCGCCTTGCAGCCTCACAAATTGGGGGGGGGGGGACTGATGTTGAGCTAAGCTTTTACATGCCCGGTGCCTATCGTGAAGGGGTGGGTGCACGTCTCATTATTTTTATGAATACCGCCCAGAGTCAGATGTTGCACAATAATCCGACGGTTTTCTTATTTTTTTTTGTCGAATCGTTGTCTCTGGGTTTCGCAGCACACAGGGCACCTCAGCAAATGTTGCTTACGTAACCAATACTGGACGAGTTCGATATTAAAAGAAGGTTTTGTAAATAAACTGCTGGGTCAGATTTAATTTATTTTGTTTATACGGGGAGAAAGTCAGTGGTGGGGTTGGGTGGGTGGGTGGGTGGTTGGCATTTTGGAGAAAACAAAACAACTGCCTGCCAAATCACACACACACAGTTTCAGCACAAGTATTTCAAAATGCATCCATCCTCGTGAACCAACGATCATTTTATCCACTTCACCATTCTCACTATCTGTGTCTTTGCGAGCATTTTTATCGCAAACGTTGTCACCTTTGCCACAATCGCGTTCATCGTTGAAGTCACGTCAGCTCGCGTTCGCTCGTGGTAATTTTTGTCCCACATTTGCTTCGTTGATCGTGAGTGGGGCCTTCGCAATACGCTTTGCGGCAGCCTCGGTGGAGAGATGTTAACTCCCTCACCTGGTATACAGGAGGTCATGGGTTCGATCCCGACCCCTGATGCCTGTGTATGTAGAGTTTGCATGTTCTACCAATTGTCGTGTGGATTTTACTACGGGTCCTCCGGTTTGCCCCTCCACCAACATGCGTTTCAGAGTATTTATTTGCTTTGCATTTCCATGTGATAAGCCGCTTCGTTGAGCTATCATGGCCAAGTCGCTTCTGAAAAAGAGCAATATAGCTCAGGGTGCCTTGCCTGGTAAAATAAAAATAGTAATAGTTTTTATATAGTTTTTGGCCCCAGTTGGGTGTTCAAGATGGAGGTGGCATTGGGGCCTGTCTAGTGCCGATATTGCTCATCACATTTCCCTTTCTTTGTAAAAATGCTTTCCTTCACCGACGTCGTTGCAACATGTCCCACATCAGAAACGTTCTCGACTCTTCCTGCTGCCGAGATGGTAAGCAAGCTTGGTCTTTAAAACTTCTCCACAACCTGCGCCACATATCTATCTTACCTCATTTCTGCCGATACAGTCCTGTGACAAATCCCCATTATCAAAACTGAAATTTTATTACAAACAAATTATTTGCTTGTCACTCACTTTCCTATTCTGCCCCCCTCAGTCTGGAACTCCCTTCCCCTCCATCAATTTAACACCCACGGTCCCAATCTCACGTATAGCACCCTCCTCTTCTCACAGGTGTTTGGGAGCAGTGCCGCGGGGATCGTACGGTGGTCAAGGTCCCCCGGCCAGAGCCCCCAGAACCTCGCAGCGCCAAATGTATTTCCCACTTTCCAACTCTCCTCACCTCCCCTGGCCACACCGAATAATTTACCTCCCCCGTTGTCGGAAGGCCTCTCCATTCATATCCCCCTCACTCCCCGCCCCCCACTTTCCCCTCTCCTTCTTTGTTCTTTCTTCCTCGACCACTTCCCTACTCGCCCCATTTCATCGTAGCAGGCGTTTATTTATTCATTTTGCACTAATGCCTTCTAAGCTATTTTAACCAATTCTTAAAATTCAGTTTTTCTTAATGATGCTTTATCACATCTCAAACGTTCTGAGATGCCCTGGTGTGAATTGAGCTCTATCAAAAACTGAATTGTTATAGTCCATCAGAACAAAACTCCCGTAGTGGCTGTCAAGCACACACAATCTGCTCCAGGACTGTACTTCACAGAGGTAAGTCTTTGAGGAGCCTGGCGATTGATGCCCAGTCTCTGGGGGCTATCGCCAAAATGTTCCGTGATCAAGTCCCCCTCGTCCAAGAAAGACTTACGGAGGAGTTTGTAGCATGCGAGGAGAAACAGGAAATACCCAGAGAGAGCCCATACACACGAGAGGCTCACACTGAAGTGCCCCCCACACACGGGGTCATGAACCAGCTTGCCGTGCTGCCATCTCATGGCGAGCCTGCAGTTCGGCAGACTGGCACAGCACATGCTGGAGGCCTGTGTAATCCACCCACCCTGCCTCAGTGACGCGTCGGGTTGCATTCCCCGCACAGCAGCGTGCGCAGTATTTCTGTACGTCACCTCCCGCGGTGTTTTCTTCAATTGCCATTTGTACATTGTTGATCGCAAACTGCTGGCGAGGCAGTAAACCAAAAACAATGTTGAATTGCTCGCTCTGTTGGTTGCTGGGGGGGTTTTCTTTGTGCGCGACGATTGTGGCTGTTTGTGTCACGCCGCCCCGCTTGCCGTGGTTCTATCCCGCGTGCTGCGTGCGACGCTCGCAGCACGCGGGATGTGCGGGGCTCGAATGCTTTTTGTGATTTTCCTGCGCGTGCGTGCGTGCGACTTTGGGTTACGCGCGTTTTGATGTTTTGTTTACGAGCGTTGGTTTTGTCGGTTGTGTGTGCCGTGTTACAATTGTGCTGTTTCTGCTGCTCCCGGTTTACGCCTGCAGTCCAGCTTTCAGTCTCATTCACTTGTAAATTAGGTTTGTGTTTAAAAAGCAAATCGGATGATCTATTGCTGTTGATTTGTAGGCTGCGGTTGCTGAAGTGGTCTGTGCCTTGGGGACTGCAGTGGTAGAAGCTGGACTTAAGAGTCAGGGCTAGCAACCAAGGCTTCAAAACCCAGACTGAGTAATACCCTACAACAGTTTGACAATTGGTATAGTTTGGGTTCACTGTTATGTGTTTTTTTTCCTATGCGAAGCATGCGGAAACTATGCAGCGGTATGACAATCGACGTCGAACTTATATCGAATACAAATCATAAATATGAATTTCTAACACTCGCAATGCGATGCATGTATCATGGGCCTAAATTTGTATTTTGGTGGATGAATCAATAATTGCATTCCTTCTCCTTTGTCAGAAACTGCTTTCACACTCAATTTCAGATGCACATCAAAATTCTCTCGACCGTTCTGGCACCTTCCAAATTTGGCTCGCGAAGTGCCCGTAGCAGACAGCTCCACTTGAATCATCACTAACGGTGTCGTCATTATCGTCATGGCTGTCCATCACGATTCCATTCCCCGCTTCATAATAAATACGTGCCGGAGGTGCGCACCGGTTGTATGGGACGAGGGAGGAGCACCCGGCAGCGTGAGGATGCTTGAACCACCACACATAATGGGGGCTGTTAACGCAACTTCATCTATTTGTGGACAATGTAAAATTTGGTAAATGTGCTCGACTGTGGCATTGGCAAACACTACAGTTGGAGTATGACGTGTAATATTACGAGCAGCAAGACATCTCACTGCTGGGCTCTCCAGATGTCTGCACATTTCAATTAAGCGTCTGTACTCATTTATACAGCAACGGCGATCATTATCGGCTGGTGTACACAGCTGGACTTGGTGATAGATGCCTGATGGGTGGATGTAGAATTAGCATGCTGCTGCAGTGCCCACCGTGGATATTTACCCACCATTCGCATGCTTTTTGAAGAGCGCCTCCCGAAAGTAGAGTCTTTGAGCATGCGCTGGATAACACGGTTTTATTGTAATCGGTAGGCTTGATGAGCGGGGGTACGAACGGCCATGCCACTTGCTTGTGAAGGCAGGGGGGAGTGCATGTCGCACCTCTTAATGCATAAATTAAGGAGCCCATCGCCCAGGAAGATTCTGAACTGTTGGGCAACGGCGCACGCGGTGCACCGCTAACCGTACCGCAGCACATAGCGACGTTTTGTTTGTCTCGCTGAAACCCGAAATGAGAAATGCCTCAACCCTGCGTGCCTACATTGTAATGGATTATCTAATATTGCAGTTTGAAAGCACGGCCCCAGATGCACTAATGCATTGTGCCTGGAGTGGAAGTGAATGCGTGTGTGTGCTTCACCGCTTTGTAAATCAGCCTGGGTCGCTGCTGAAGTCCATGTAACCACTCGATGCTCTCTTCGCCATTACTACAGCCTCTGCTACATTATTAAGGGGAAATATTTCCCATAGCTTCCGTACGGTTAGGTCCTCTATCCAACTGAGCCTTTGAATGGTCTTCAGTATTACGAGTTTATAACGCCAGTGTTTCATTGCCAATGTCTTTGGTTGTTCTTCTGCCTGTGACCAAGTCACCTGGAACACACACAATCTCGTCGGTTGTCGGAAGCTCAGCAAGATTGGCCTGGACCATCCTGAAATGGGTGGCTATCATGCACAACAGGTTGTTTATTGGCTGTGGGGCCTACCTGGTGGACAGTGCAGCAAAATCCTTTGTTGAACTATACATCTATGCTCCCTGCCCTCACCAACTGCGGTGAACAGCGTAGTGGAGTGTGGTCAAACAGCCCCTAGGGCTTGCACGGCATGGGTAGAGCTGCGTGAGTGGGTGTACATGCTTCGTGGTACGACAGAGCAGGTAGCGTTCTCTGCACGCAGTGCCGTCTGTGACACGTAATGTTTACACGAGTCGGTGTTTGTGGATATTTTTACGGACTGGTGATTCATCGGCTGCCTGCCGACGGTGCCCGTGACGTCTTTCCGGTAGCTCGGAAGACGATGCGGCATGGTGGCACATGGCTGCAATCCAAGCACTTTTGGAGGCAGGGTTGGTGGGTCGCACTGAGAAAATCAATGTGCAGTGAGACTCCCAAAACTCGTGCATGGATGGCCAGGTGATGGCAGTACAAAGATGTCTTTGCAGACATTTGGGTATTATCTCTTCACATGCATGGGTTTTCTCCATTCACTATTTCCTCCTGCATGCAAAAAATGTACTGCATTATGCAAGATCCTGCTGAATAAGAATCAAATCTCCATGAGACGTTTTTGTATAAATTTTGTATTAATACGAGATATTATTAATCGTATAGATTTGTGGATTGGAGCGATGTAACAGTGGTTTTAGCGCACTGCAAGGAAGGTGAATTTGCGGCAAACCGAGTTTAATTCCCACCCACGGCTAACACGAGGAGGCCCCTCCAACTTCATCAACCGTCACTGACCGGTATGGTGAAGTATGATCGTACAACCCCCCCTTTAACTAACGCAGTGTGGCAAGACCTTCACCCAGCCAGCAGTGGCTTGACAAATGACTACAAATTCTAAATTGAATATGCATTTTTTTAAACGGAGAATCATTCTTGTGCGGTAAATGCGTAGTTGCGCGTAACGGTCTTGGTCTTTTTTTTATCCGTCCATTTTTCTCCTCCGGCTTCTTTCGCGGCGGACTTCGTCTCCGCTGACACGCCGAGGTGCTCGTCGCCAGGGCAACGGCACGTGCCGCTTCCCCTCCCGAGCGCCGGTATCGGACGCGATGCCATGCCGGCTCCTTATTAGTTATTACCTGCCTCGGTCCGTCGCTGTCGTGGAGACTGCGGCCGAAGAATGACGACGGAGGCGGCTGCTATACAGTAACAACAGCCACCACCTCCCGTCGAAAAACAACATCGTTGTGCGGACTCTTGAGAATATTCAAGTGCTTTACGCTTGTCGAGTACCAACAACAGCGTGGTAATCGGCTCGTTGGAGCTGGTGATTTAGGAGAAGAAGAACCACCTCCTCGGTGCGTTTTTTGTAAACGTCAGCTGACGCGGCGTTCATCCGGCAGGGATGTAACAAGTCGCCTCCACGGTTCCATTAATTGGCACGAATCGGACGGTGGGGTGGTGGGGGGTGTTAGGATTCAAATCGCAATTCCATTGTTTTGTTGTCATCGCAGAACACGTCGAAGCTATAGCGGTATGAGCATATATATAATATATACACATTTGAAATAATTGATCAGCGTTACTTAATTGGTGAATAAATCATTGGCTGAGTGAATGGGTGAGCGCATTAATTGGTGAGTGGGTGAGTGTGTTGTTCTGAGCTGCAGTGCGGATGAGACCGAGTCCTTAACATGGGTGTCGGAATCGACACGTCGCTACAAATCTCCAAGTAGATCAATGATTGAAAGTGGGATCTGTCTGCAATCTGAGCAACTGGTTATCGGTTGGAGGAGATGGTGGTGTCGTTGATAGAATGGGGTCTCGATAATAATTAGACATTCAAACAATGCGCGCTATCATATTTTATGATGTGCTTTTTTACTCCTTTTAAATATTTAATTTTTTAAGTATCCCCACTTCATGCATCATTATTCATGCGACGCAATGATTGTCTTAGGTGATAATTTCGCGAAAGGCAATATCCTAAATAAAGATTGATGGTTAAAAGTATTAATAACAGATTAGGACCATTTTACAATCCACTGCTGAATGATGAAGGCGGGTTTTTTAAATTGTTTGGGATACCCAGATTTGGATCAGATTTCACTCGCCACTGATACTAACCGTGGCTGGAAATCAAACTCGGGTCACTGGGCTCATAGCGCAGTGGGCTAAACCACTCCATCAGCCGCTCCACCCCCAGCGTCTTGTCATAGTGGCTGGAACAATCTTCAGTGTTTCACATGCAAGATTATCCATCAGGCCTGGGTGTCACAAGTGCCGTAAGCCCTAGCTCCCCGGTGACTTATCCCACCTGCCCGACTCGCTTTGATGAGCCCAAGGTTCAGCTCAAGTTCGCGCAAATTTAAATCTTCCCATTTAAACCGAACCTGACAGAGCAGCAGCTGCTGATGAGAGCTGAGAGCCTGGCTGCATGTGGTTGAGCCGTTCAATGAGAGCTTTCCGCGTAAAGAGGTACATTTTTTAAAGTTCATATTTCTGCTCGAGTTGGTGCGACTTCTTCAGCATTTCGAACACCACCTGAAAATCGGCCTGTTTTTTGACCAGTCTAAAATGTGCTTCATATCCTGGAGCTCATCACGCACGATGGTGCTGGCTGGAGCAGTGTTGTCTTTGCTCGTGTTCTCTGGGCCTGGGATAGGTATATTGAGGTGCGCGCGTGTTGTGTTTGACGGTGTACTGTTTGTAATAAGCGCCTTGCCTTGATGATGATGATGAAAGGTCCGGTGTTTGCTTTGCCTCCAAATTGCCTTTTGTGTGTACGTACGTTGAACCGCTTTCACACCGTACGTATCCAACCGCGCTAATCGGAGGTGCAATTAGTGTTGCTGCGTGCGTGTTGTGGAGCGCGTTGCCTTTGTCATCGCAGCACCGTGACATCGACTAGGTTACCTCTGCCACGGGTAGATCTGCTGGCATTTATATTGTCCTGTTCTGTTTACGTGACAAACCTTACTTATTGGTGGTGGCGGGTTTAATGACGCATTTATATTTATGCGATCTAACCCAAAAACAACCCCCTCTATGTTGACATACAGCACGCAATTTATTTTATGTTAATACAAATACGATGTAATCTTGACAACGGTCTGTTTTGCCACCAAATAGAAGTGACGTAATGTAACCTTTACGCGGTTTCGGACCGGTGTTATCTTGACATGTAAACTCTGGACTGTTCTCAACGTATCAGCTCATAGCCTGTCAAAACATATTCTGCTGGATTGCCTGACGTTACAGGCAAGGGTAAAGCAGTTTGGAACCCATTCAGCTGTGTAATTAGGTACAGTGGTTTATTGTTGTTGTTTTGTACAATCAGTGCGTGGAATGTAAATATCTGTTGTTGTATTTAGTGGCATGTTATACAAAAGTGCATTTTCCCTCCTTAATTTACACTGTTTTAATTGGCAAACTAAATGAAAATGTTCCACTTGAGATACTTCCCGCAAATGTGCCACATTTTTTGTTATTCCAAGTGGAGACCCTTGTTCTCTCAACGGACTCTCACCTGGACATAAACGAGGGCCATCGGTCGATCCACTCACTCACTGCTTGCGAACTCTGCTCACCCTTAGGCGTCTGCTGCTCGTTCGACCGCGTCTGACCGCTGGTGTTTTTTTCTCGCCTCGTGTGTGTGTGTGTGCGTGTGTGTGCGTGTGCTTGCCGCGGCTCTAGAACGACATCTTCGAGTGGTCACGTGACCACCGCGTGCACCACAAGTTCTCGGAGACCCACGCCGACCCGCACAACGCCAAGCGCGGCTTCTTCTTTTCCCACGTGGGCTGGCTCCTCCTGCGCAAGCACCCCGAAGTCATCACCAAGGGCAAACGCCTCGACCTCTCGGACCTGGAGAAAGACCCCATTGTGCAGTTCCAGCGCAAGTACGTCAACAGAGGCGCGACAAGGGGGAGAGGTTTATTCTCCGCTTTCGAACTCCGCTGGAAAGCGTTAATAAGTTATCTCTGTCTGACTGGAGTGCAGCAGGGGCGATGGGTCACGGTAACACTCGTAAAGATTATCCCAACGGTGATAAAAAAAATTGTTTCAAGTTGTGTTGCTATTCGGGACCTGCCCTACGGATAAACGAGCCACATTAACCAGAGCAAGGACGCCCAGATCTTGGCAGGTGAAATAAAACATAAAATGGCGTTAAATGGATAAGCCCGTTGGGCCAAGGCGGCCTTGGTCACATGCGGTGGCTCTTTTCGTGAAGGCGCTTTACGCGCGATGTCACCGTGTCACGTCGCACGTCAGTGCACCGCATAACGTCGTCGCCCCCTTGTGCAGCTAAGAAGGTGACATCTTTGCCGTCGATGAAGCACTTTCGAGGGCAAAAGCTTGTTGGAATGCGTTACGGAATCCGCATAATTTTTCCTTTTTTGCCCAATGTTAAGCCGTGATCACCGCTCGCAGTTAGTGGAGGTTTTTACGCTTGTGAGTAATTCCACGGGCCAGTTGGGGCAAAAACGCGTTGCGTCGCTCGCAAGCACGCACGCACGCGGCACGTTGGAAGAGAAACGCAATCCACGTGTCGGGCTAAAAGGGGATCGAGTTGGTATGAGCAGATCCACAAAAGAGCAGGCGGTGCAGTGGAGGTTGTAGAAGGGGTGTGGGCGATGGGGCGAGCGAGGTCGCTGGACATGAGAGAAAGAGCCCCGTTCACTGGAGCCATTTTGCCCTGGCATCACGTGTAGTTGCTGCCCACATGTCACCGTGCCCTGATTTCCAAGTGCGGTTTGCTCATCCTAGGGGGTGTGTTGAGCATTTATTCTCTCCAGCCTTGACCACCACGTACTAAATGCCCTATGGTGGTGGTGGTTGTGGTGTTGCCCGAGGTCGTGCGTAGTGTCGAAAGCTTGAGAGGTGGAATGCTCTACCACATTTGGATCACGAGCAGCGGCCGAAAGCTCGCATGGTGTGCCCACAACGTCCTCATCTCTCTCCTGCCCCCTTCCACCTCTCTGTCTCTTCCCCTCCCCACCCCCCCAAGGTACTACAAACCCTCCGTTGTGATCATGTGCTTCATCGTGCCCACGTTGGTGCCCTGGTACTTCTGGGGAGAGACCATTCACACCGCCTTCTACCTGGCGGGGCTGCTGCGATACACGCTGGCGCTCAACGCCACGTGGCTGGTCAACTCGGCGGCGCACATGTACGGCATGCGGCCCTACGACAAGACCATCAACCCGCGGGAGAATCGCTTCGTCACCATCAGCGCCATCGGTGAGGACACGCCACATTGAGGCGCGCCGCAAAAGTGGTTTGAGCAGTAATCGATTGTCATTCGTATTTATTCACCCCCTGGCAAAAGAGACATCATGAATGAGTGGTCAAGATTTGACGCTGCGATTTGATTCGAGGGTCGATTGCTTCAGCACCAGCTGGTACTGTCTGTCTCATTCTGTCATATTGCCTTAATAGCTTAAAGGTAACAGGGAGTTTGAGCGAGCGCATCCTAAACGCTTGACGTCAGCGCTGCTGTCCTTCCCCCGCACCTCCGATTAGCACGGTTGGCTACGCACTTTGCGAAAACAGTGCAGCATCCACACGTTCATGCGCCGGCAAAGATTGCGCGACACCTTGGGGCTCTCATCGATGGCGAGCTCTCGCTATCTTCTCACGCACTTCCCCTCTCTGCAGGAGCTTTCGCCTCCTCCCACCTTGGCAACATTCCCCAAGTCCATGATTGCTTTCTCCCCAGCTGCCGCCGAGACACTCGCCCGTGCCACCGTCGCGTTACGACTCCACCACCGCAAACTCTCCCCTCCTCTGTGGCCTCCCTAAAATTGGTCATCTCCACAAACTCCAGATGTGTTTTCCATAACGCGATGGGCCAGACTCCTCGCCTCGCACCCACAAATGAGACCATGTCACACTGAATCCTTTCAACGAGCCCTGGTTGTTGTGGACAACTTTGGAATAATTTTGGCCGGTTTTCTTAGAGGCTAAGTTGCTAACAGCAGCACGACGCTGCAGTAAAGTGTTGTTACAGGAGAGTTGTCGCTGTCCCCCTGTTACAGACAGATGGATAGGCAGACAGAGCTAATGAATAAACACTTTCAACCCGAGTTTAAAATCAATGCCTATTAGTAAAATGTATTTTTCTAATTAACAAAATGAAAGAGTTGAAGGGGGGATAATAATACGTCTCTTATAAGTACAAATGTATAATTTACAGAGTGATGTCACCGTGGCATCTGTGTCAGGCTGGGTGCAATTTGAGGCTTCTTTGTATGCGCTCACACGTGTGTGTGTGTCTGCACTAGGGGAGTGACAGTGCAGTGGTTAGCACGCTGCGCTACGAACCCAACGACCCAACTTTGATTGTCACTCATGACCAGATAACAGTGGCGAATATTTGAACCGGTCCTAGGCCATGGCTAGGTCGAATCAGCATCAAATCAGTACCTGGTGGTGTATGTACAAACTTCAGACCTGGGGAGACAAAGGCGGTCGGGTACGGTGTTGGCCTCCCATCGACATTTACATTTTAGTGCTGCCTATTATCTCATGCCACCTGAAATTATCACGTGGTGTCAAAGTGCAGTGAGCCTCACACGTATATACTTGTGACATTGCTGCTGCCAAGTCACGGAGAATGGCAGCGGTTGTGTGCTGGCTTTCAATTGCCCAACAGCGACCCAAAAATAAACATTGTGACTTGGAAGATAGCAGCAGCAGCCATGTTTTTTGCACTGCTGGCTGAAGGCCTCTCCACATTGTCACCATCCCTCGCAGTCCTGCAATGCCACACTCCGCCTCGCAGTCATGCACGTGAGCGGATCTCACCGCTCCATCTCCGCCGCGATCGTCCTCTCGGGGCGCGTCGTCGTGTCCTTTCGCCGACGTTCCGTCGCGAGCCCCGTCTTGTCGGACGTCATCCATTTTAGCACCGTGTGTCCTGCCCAAGCGCGGCACTCTTCTTCACGGCCTACACGTCTCTTACATTTGCGCTCGCGCGTGGTTTGTGTGGTCTGTCTCCTGCGAGAGCTTCTTGTGTTTGCCCTCTGATGCCACCAAAGTGTGTATACCCACGAGGCAAAGGTCGACGTGAGGTCAACTGCAAAACTCGACCGGCACCGGATGTAGCTCGCAACTGCGCCGCACGGAAGCATTTCTAGAAGTAGGCACTGAGTCTCCCGTTTTTTAAATGAACAAAAATTGTCCAGGCATCATTTGCACGCGCGTTTAGTCAAATTGGGTTCGCGAATTATTACCCGACACCTGTTCCCGCTTCTTTGATGGTATCCACAGTTGCTCCACGTGTTTCTTTATTCGTACTGCGAAGGACAACGATTACCTCTTCAGGCGTAACATGTAGAACATCCTCCTCTTCCTCGCCCATACATTGTTTTTGTTTTCCTTATTTGAGGCCTGATTAGATGTTGTTCTATGTGATCATGAATGAGTAATGCTGCAGTAGTTGTTATTTATGTACTGTTTGCATGTGCACAACTGTTCCCTTGTGTTGGAGATTTGAACGTGTTTTTATGTAAATATCATCACCATCATCACGATCCATGGGCCGATAGCCCGTAGGTGTCCACTGCGCATTCCGTCATTTGTTGTTTCCACTTTCTTCTGTCTTGTGCCAATCTGCTCAAGTGGCCGCATCTTTCTGGCAACAATCTCTTTACGTCCTCATGAAGCCACTCTCTGTGAGGGCTTCATCTCTTTCCGGTTCCTTCCATTTTTCCAACCACACACTTTACATTTCCCTGGTGTTGTCCATCCTACATATATCTGCACACACACATAAATAACGTGAACATCGGTCGCTCTAACGAATGTGTGCGTTTGCGCGTGTGTGCGCGTGCAGGCGAGGGATTCCACAACTACCACCACACGTTCCCGTACGACTACGCGACCAGCGAGTACGGCTGGCGGCTCAACCTCACGACGATGTTCATCGACTTCATGTGCTGGGTGGGACTGGCGAGCGAGCCCAAGAAGGTGTCGCGGGAAATGGTGATGGCGCGCAAGATGCGCACGGGCGACGGCAACGGGCGCAGTGGCTAGCCGCAGGCCCGCCGCACGTGGAGCCGCACGACGCGACCGAGGTGGGGGGGGGGGGGGGGTCGTGGGGGGGGGGGGGTCCGGGGGGACGCACGTCACCGGCGGGTGCTGCCTCCTCCCCCTCACCCCCTACGGAATCCGGCCGGCGAGCGGTCCCCCCCCCGTCCCCGCCCGCCCCCTCACCGTGTTGACAAGGGGGGGGGGGGCAGGGGGGGGGCGGCGGTGTAGACAGAACGGGAGCAGCCCAATCCTGAGGCTTGTCTCTCCGCGGGAAAATGCGCCCCTCGCGTTGGGTTTTCGAGTAACGCGAAGCACTTAAAATTATTATTTTTTAAACCCCTGAAAGAAACGTAAAAAAAAAACACTCGTGCGCACCGCACTTTATGAAATTTTACGCACATCGTACGCCCCCCCCCCCCGCCAAATCGTGGCTTCCGGGAAGGTGAGTCCGTGGGTCGAATGCGTCTCACCTTTGCGGAGCCCGGTCAGTGAGCGCCGGTGCGCCGCGCTGTAATTGCGTTCCCAATGGGAAGTGGCACGCTAAATAAACACGTTAATGAGCATCCACCCCCCCCCCCCAAAGGACCCAGCGGCCCGATGCATTTTCGCGTCTCCCGGCCCCGAGAGTGTCGTTTTGCCGGCGCCGAGCGCAAGCACGTGACGCCGTGCGATTGGTTTTTGGCCCAAGGCCGCCGGGAACCCCCCCCCCGCCCAACGCATTCCGATGGCTGCAGCGATGCTGCTGGGTAGACCAGGTGACCTGGTAGTTTGCGCACGGACGGGGTCACTGCTGTGTGTGTGTCCCCCAACTCGACTCATCCCCCACCCCTGCCAACCCCATCTCTACCCTCCCATCACTGACCTCTTCCCTTACCACCGCCCCTCTTTAATCCCATCTACTACTGCCCCCTCCTTACCCTCATTCAATCCGACGCCCTACCCCTCCCAGACGGGCCAGGTGACAGTGATGTCCCTTGTAACCTTGTGCTCGTTGTGAACCGCTTGACTTAGCTCTTACCTGTTTACTGTTTGCTCTATGTAGCACATGATTTCGAAGTGATAGGCTTATACATATATATTTAGATATGTGATGACAACAAATATTAAAACCACAGGTGAAATTGCTGACCATCTGTTGAAAACAATAATTTCTAACTTTGTGAGTTTTTGGATCAGATCTGGACCTGGAGCTTGTGATAAGAGATTTAGGCACAGGAATCTTTAGTTCGTATTTTTACAAACTTACTTTTGACTGTGCCAACTAAACAACGAAGATCAGACGACACTGCTGAGCTTTTCATCGAGTTTTATTTAATTGAACTGATCAGGAGGCGTTTGAGTGTATGCAGGCAATCCGATCGATGTCTGATTAACTGCTTTACTGTTTAAAGAAAATAATAAAATAAAAAAATGTCGACAGAATGAGTCTCTGGTGTGCAGTCGCGCGCCGGTTTGTTCCACCTCGCAGCGTGAGCTGTGCGGCCGCGGGCTTCAGATGGGGCTCCGTTGTGTGCGCACACGGCCCCACGCGTCTGGATTGTTCCTGCGCAACTTTGCAGTTCCGGGTCTCTGTGCGGTCACACTGGGTAACTGAGACAAAGCTTGGGCCCAGCTAATGAAGGGCAGTGACCCCCCGCTCTCGCCTCGCCCTGCTCTGCCTTGTTGTGGGGAACCCTCGCCAGAGCATAACCACACGAGCCAACCAAACTACAACAATAGTCATAACCACACGAGCCAACCAAACTCCAACAATAATCATAACCACGCGAGCCAACCAAACTCCAACAATAATCATAACCACACGAGCCAACCAAACTCCAACAATTATCATAACCACGCGAGCCAGTCGAACTTAATCCATAACCCTAATCGACCAACCAAACCCTACACCACCACACGAGCCAAACGGCCCTACCGACAACGCTGGCCACACTAGCCAGCCAGACTTTCTAACCGCGACTGCCAAGAACAGACTCACCCTCACACTCGGCTTAATTATAATCAAGTCGGCCAACGAACCGACTGATGGGAGTGGTTGCACGGTGGTGTTGGCATACTGCGCAATGAATCCAGACTCTGTTTTTTTCAGTAAAGTCACGTAGGTAAAAAATAAATAAATAAAAATCACGACGTTTCGGGCGCAACACAAGCATCCTTCAGGTGGGGACAACTTAGCGCAAGCACAAACGCTCAAGTGCGTGAAGACAACCTCCGTGACCAGCACGGCATCGCGTGCGGATCCCTTCATCCAGCAGTGGATTGACAAAAGGGGCTGTAAATTTTGCCAACCTGCCACGCTACAAATACCCTGACCTGTAATCTTACCCCCCCCAACACATGTTGAGTTACTTTTTCACTTTCACACTTTCACTTTGGCTGTTCTCTGCACGGGAGTGGGTCAGACCCCGTCGCAATTAATGACGCGGTGAGGTTCATCCTCAATCTCTGATCCGATATTGAAGCAACGGAGCCTCTTCAACCGATAACAGGACCAGGACTCGTGACACCGATAAGAAGCCTTGACCTATGGGAAATAATTACATTTAACCACTGGAGCACAGTGGAATCAATCGCATATTAGCAGAGCTGCGTACAGAGAATCTGACTGCTAATTGTAAATGTGGTGGGTTTACTCTCCAATGCACCGGTGTGCTGTACTAGTAACGAATTGGCACGTTCTGTTTACGTGACAAACCTTACTAGTTGGCTGTGTCAGGTGATGGCGGTTTTAACGACACGTTTATATTTACGCGATCTAACCCCCAAAAGAAACCTGTATTATGGATGAATGCTAATTGTGAACAAGCCCAACTCCAACTGGCGTGTAGATGTCGACTGTGAAGGCGGCGCAAACTGCTCTTGTGCCCGCAGACCACGCGAGAGGAAGGGGGCGGGGGAGGCTCGGCACCGGGTTACGAAGCGGTGGAATTTGAACAGAGGGCCCCATTCACTCCTGGAGCCAGGACCCATGCCAGCCACGTCACCACACGCACCGCTCGCTCGTATCCAAGGCGCAGTCCGCACCCGAGCCATCGTCGGTTGCGCAACTCGATTGGGCGCGACCGAACGTTGGAACGTCTCTGCAACCAGTTGTGAGCCGTCGCGCTACCGGTTGCTTCACGGCTGAGGCAGACTCGGCTTTCAAGCATCTATCTGCTCGGGCGATTTAGAGTGAAGTGTTCCTTCATCGCGTGCCACGTGGTATTTGCAAACTGCGACTCGTTCAGGCACACGAAGATACAAGACCCCCCCCCCCCCCCGTGTAGCCTGGAACAGACACACGTGAAGACCGCAATGGTACACGAGGGGGTGGGTGGCCAGCACCACGCCCGGCCGCCTTTGTCTCCCCAGTGGCGATGTTTACACACCACACCAGGTACTCATTTGAGGCTGAGTCGACCTAGGGGGAAAGGCCCATGGCCGGTTCAGATAATCGTCACTGGGTGTTGGTGGCCGTGAGCGGGAATCGAACTCGGCTCGCCAGGTTCATAGGGGCCGTCCATAAATGACGTCACGCGATTTTGGACGATTTTTGACCCCCCCCCCCCCCCCCATCGTCACACGGCGTCACAAAAAGTCAGACCCCCCCCCCTCAAATATGACGTCACAAAGCTCTGCCCCCCCCCCTCAAAAAAAATTAAGCATGCTTCAAATCGCTTTAAACTATTGTCATTGTAATGTGGCGCTGCACTCTGATGTTGTAGGAGAAAACATTTCTTAACGCTAACCGCTGACTCCACCACCGCTCCCCTGACAGCACAGAGTGTCACCCACAGTCTGGGCTCCCGCCTTGAATCAATGCTGGTGAGCTGCCAGATATGGCCAAGCACAAGAACTGGTTTCTGTATTCACTGTCTGATCGGTAGGCTCGCTGGCTCGAACCTTTGCTGGTGAACTGCCAGAGGTGTACAAGTGGAATGGGGCCGTCCATAAATGACGTCACTCACCTGGGGGGGGTGGGGTGGGGGTCAGACATTTGTGACGATGTGTGACGAGCGGGGGGGGGGGTTTGAGAAATGGGACGTCACATGACAATTCGCAACTTTAAATACATACAGACAACACGTTCTAATTAATTAAATGGACTTTTTTTTATAAATGTTTTCTCCTACAACATCAGAGTGCAGCGCCACATTAAATACGCACTACAACGACAATAGTTTAAAGCGATTTGAATCATGTTTTATTTTTGGGGGGCGGAGGCAGAGCTTTGTGACGTCATATTTGAGAGAGGGGTCTGACTTTCTGTGACGCCGCGTGACGAGGGGGGTGGGGTCATTTATGGACGGCCCCAATGACAACAGAGCCTGCGTGCCGTGTGAGGGGACTAGTGGCCATGGGAGGTAATGACAGGGGAGTCAGCTGCGAGTGCGAAGGGACTGGTGGCCACGGGAGGTAATAACAGGGGAGTCAGCTGTGAGTGCGAAGGGACTGGTGGCCACGGTAGGTAATGACAGGGGAGTCAGCTGCGAGTGTGAAGGGACTGGTGGCCACGGGAGGGAATGACAGGGGAGTCAGCTGCGAGTGCGAAGGGACTGGTGGCCACGGGAGGTAATGACAGGGGAGTCAGCTGCGAGTGTGAAGGGACTGGTGGCCACGGGAGGTAATGACAGGGGAGTCAGCTGCGAGTGCGAAGGGACTGGCGGCTACGGGAATGTTCGAGAAGGGGGCGTGGTCAGGTGACGGAAGAGTACGGTGGAGTCCATAATAGAGGTTTTTGGGGGGTTAGATCGCGTAAATATATAAATGTTGTGTCGTTAAAACCTGCCACCACCTGACATATCCAACTAGTAAGGGTTGTCACGTAAAGAGAACGTGGCCAATTCGTCACTAGTACAGCACACCGGTGTGTTGGAGAGCCAAGCCACAAAATTTACAATCTGAGTACGACATTTCTCCAGTAATTACAACTAGCTTCATCAGGCGACAGCCAGATTTGTAGAAAAGTCCACCTGTTTCGTTCCTGATATAGAGGCGTAGATGTGACCGCACTTGGGTGCCCTTGCACAAAGTGTGGGGGTTAATGAGCCAACGTACATTATGTATGTGCATTATGCGCATGCGGGTTTTAACGACACATTTATATATTTACGTGATCTAACCCAAAAACCTCCAATATGGATGATATTGGTCACGAAAGCCTGCTACGTGTTAAACGGTGGAGTCTGCCGTTGGAGCGAGCGTCCAGAGTCAGCGAGAATGATCGAGAAGGGGGGCGTGGCCTCGTGTTGGTATAAAAGGGGGAGATGCGCGGGAGACTCGGGACTGTTGCAGTGGGGGTCTCCGCCTGATGTCAAGTCAACGTCGTGTCTTCAATGAAGTGCCATCTCAAGAGAAGTGTATCCAGTGGTCATTACACACACAAGGAAAACCTCCCTTCGTGTTAAGTCACAGACAGAACCGACCTGATTTCTTCTTTCGTTCACGCGTTTCGATTGGTCCTGTGTGGATCTTAAGCCCTAGAGTCTGGGTCAGTGTGAGAGGACTGGAGCTCGTGATTAGGGAGCGGGGGTAGGGCATGCGGCTGGTTGGTTAGGGGTAGAGAGAGCGGTTGGTTTAGCGGTGGTGCTGGGGCTGGTTGGTGCGTTGGTTAGGGCTTCGTAGAAGTGGTAGTAGCGACTGCTCGCCGTCTCCTACCGATGGAAACTCAGCATCACCATCTGCCGCGCGCGGCTCTCTCCACACGCGGGTGCCACGTGCGCGGCGCGTGCGTTCACCGAGGCCCAGCCTGCAGTGTGCGTGTGCCAATGACGTGTTGCGTGATGTGAACACAACAGATCCACCACCCCCCCCCCCATAGCCTGCATCGGTTGTTGGTAGCGGAGGTTGTTAGCGAGCACCTTTTAAGGAGGGGCACTACGCACGTTGGGGTGGTTACGGCCTCAACAACAACAACACAAACGACCATCCCACCGCCACCTTTGTCTCCCCGGTGCCGATGTTTCGCACACAGCCGGTGCCAGGCGCGGTACTCATTTAAGGCCGAGTCGACCTAGTCGTGGGCCCCTGATGGGTAACTCGATCTCGCGCGAGGGCGCGGCACAGACGACACAGCACTCCCTTTGAGACGCGGCGTGCGTGATTCGGGTCCGCATCGATCTCTATTCGCGTCACCGTTGTTGTCGTTGAAGCGTCGAAATGTTCGCGTGCCCAGCTCCTTTGAGATATCTCGGTGAGAGGCGCTGTACGACAACGCCTCGTCGTCTTCTTGATTGAACCCGGGATGCCGGGTTCACAGCGCAATGCGCACAACGCACCACGCAGACACGGAGCAAATAGACGCGTGGGCTAAAGTGCCCATTGAACTCTTGGCTGGCACTGAGACGTCCTAAACCCCCACCCCCACATCCCCCACCCCCTACATCCCCCCCCACATCCCCCACATCCCCCCCCCACCGCCCCACGTGGGCTCTGGTGGCCTGATCATGGAGCCAGGTTCTGTACGACGCGTTCACTCCCCCTGCCCCTCTCCACTCCCCTCTCTCCTGCCCCTGCTCTCCACTGTGCCTGCCCCTCTCCACTCCCCTCCCTCCTGCCCCTTCCCTCTCCCCTGTGCCCTGCCCCCTCTCCACTCCCCTAGCCTCTCCACTGCCCTCGCTTATTCCTCTCTACTGCCCTCATTTCTCCCCTCCTCTGACCTACCATGCCCCCCCCCCTCTCCCCCCTACTCGCCACTCTCGCGCCCCCAACATGACAATCCCAACGTGACCCACCAACCTCGTGCACGCCGCCGCATCATCAGCCATGATCAGTCCACTGCTCGATGACAGCCTTCCACCCCCCTCCACCTCCTAAAGCTGCCACCTCTCCACGATTCTGCAATCCAGTGCCAGCACATGAACCAGCCTCATCGCTCCGTCTCCCCGGTTGACGTCCTCTCGGACGCTTTCCATTCCTTGGCTGCCACTCCGTTATTGCTCTCGACCATCGTCCATCACGGTACCATTTAATTTTTGTTACTTTTTCAAATTTGAAAAATTATACCGAATATTACTCAATTGGAATACAAAGGACGCAATCATTGGCACTCACTGCGTCGTGAGACCCAGTATTTACGTATGTTGAACTTCTTTCGCGCCACGGTGGCGAAATCTTAGCTACCTCGCTTGGTATACAGGAGGGACGTGGGTTCGATCCAGACCCTGACGCCTGCTGTATATCTGGAGTTTGCGTGTCTCTCTCCCCATGGTCGCATGCATTTTTCTCCGGGGCCTCCGGTTTTTCCCTCCACATTTAGAATCAACATCACGCGATTGGAGACTTTGTCTGCTATCAATTCCCACGTGACGATGATAAGCCACTTTGTTGAGCTGTCACCTGTGAGAACGAGGTCGCGTCTGAAAATGAGCTATATCGCTCAGTGGGCCTTAACTTGTTAAATGTAAAGAATTTATTACAGTCGATCTTTCGCACCACACGTAGCCACAACCGTGCTAATTGGAGGTTAGACGGAAGCTTGTGTTGCCTCCGAAACGTCGTGATTTCATTTAGTTATTTTCATTTATTTATTTTACAATTTTCTTGCTTCTTTCGCTAAACTCACGTAGATAGAAAACTAATATTAAAAAAATTAGTTCGGAAATACTAAAATAATCATGTGTGCGTGTACACAACTAAACGCACACATGTGTGTGTCTAAGTCCATGTGTGCGTGTAAGTCGATGTGCGTGTCTGCGTCGATGTGTGTATGTGTACGTCCGTGTGTGTGTGCGTCAGTCGATGTGTTTGTGCGTGAGTCGATATGTGTGTGTGTCAGTCGATGTGTTTGTGTGTGCATCGATGTGTGTGTGTGTACGTCCATGTGTGTGTATCAGTCGATGTGTTTGTGTGTGAGTCGATGTGTGTGTATGAGTTCATGTGTGTGTGTGTGAGTGGATGTATGTATGTGTGTGTGAGTCGATGTGTGTGTGTGTGTGTAAGTCCATATGTGTGTGAGTCGATGTGAGTGTGCAAGTACATGTGTGTGTGTGGAAGTTGATGTGTGTGTGTGTAGGTCGATGTGTGTGGGTCCATGTGTGTGTGTGTAAATTCATGTATTTGTGTCTTAGTCGATATGTATGTGTGTGAGTCCATATGTGTGTGTGTGTGTAGGTCGATATGTGTGTGAGTCGATGTGTGTGTGTCTGCTGAGGCTGCGGTTCCTCAAATATTGGAGGAAGAAGTCACCCCCTGTGAGTGGCTGGCTGAGGTCCCATCCGTTGAGGAAGTACTGAAGGCCAGTCTGAGACCAGGAAAGGCACCGGGCAAAGATGATCTCCCAAGGGAAATGCTGAGGGAGTGTGGGGTTTGTGCGCAGACTGCCCTACATGACATCATAACAACAGTCTGGGCCACTGAACGGGTTTCCACAGGATTGGAAGGATGCCCTGGTGGTCCCCCTCTTTAAGAAGGAGGGCCGCACAGACTATACCAACTATAGGGGCATCTCACTCCTCAGTGTGCCGGGAAAGGTCCTGGCAAGGATTATTCAACATTGCCTTATTAGCCACGCTGAGCAGAGGCTTGCGGAGCCCCAATGCGGTTTCAGGCAAGGGCGGTCCTTCACAGATGCCATACTTTCTGTCCGTCTGCTACAGCAGAGGTGTAGGGAATTCCAACAAGACCTACATCTCTGCTTTATTGACCTGGTCAAGGCCAATGATACCATTAGTAGGCCTGGGCTCTGGGTTGTTCTTCGTGCTTTCGGAGTCCCTGACCCTCTGCTCACGCTCATTAAGGACCTTCATGATGGTGAGCAGGCCCAGGTAAAACTACGTGGCTGGGAGTCAGAGCCATTCCCTGTACACCTTGGGGTGCGGCAGGGATGTCCTCTGGCTCCAATATTATTTAACATCTATTTCAACCACGTAGTTCGTGAAGCCTTCAGTAGCTGTACTGGAGGATACTCAATCTGGTACAGATACAATGGGAGGCTGATCGATGCCCGAGTGCGGTTAAGGGATGGCTCCCTATTGGTCAACCACATTATGTATGCCAATGATTTGGTAATTGCTGCTCATTCAGAGGAGTTGTAGGCGGTGCTACTGAAACTGGAGCGTGCCAGTAAGAGGTGGGGCCTTACCATCAGCCCCACCAAAACTAAGCACCTACCTGGGTATTTTGTACAATCGGACACTCCACCCCCACAACTCCCAATCGGTGATGGGGCAGTAGTGGAGAGAGTGGAGAGTTTCCCATACCTAGGCAGTGTGCTCATGACCGGCTCCCGTTTGACAGCAGAGGTCTCACGCCGAATCAGTCGAGCGGCATTACCTTTGCTTCGGTTGCGTAACGCTGTGTGGAAGCTACCTGGTCTGTCACTCCGCAAGAAGCTTCAGGTCTTATCGGCCATGGTCATTCCCTCCCTTCTCTACGCTTGCGAAACGTGGACCCCCCTAATGGAACATCTTTGCCGATTGGAAACATGTAGGCTGGCCTGCCTTCGATCCATCCTGGGTTTACCCAGGATGGATTGTGTGAGGAGCTCACAAATCATTGAAAGGTCTGGGCAAAGTCACATCGGTGAGCTCCTGCAGCAGGCAAGGCTGCGTTGGCTGGGTCATGTAGCCCCCATGCCCAGTCACCGCATGCCTAAACAGCTTTTGTTCGACCGTATAGAGGGGGCTAAATGGGCGTGGCACGGGCTAGAGAAGAGATGGAGTGACGTGCTACAGGAGGATGTGGAACTGAGTGGACTTGCCGATGACTGGTACCAGCGGTGTCAAGATCGGCCTCTGTGGAGGAGGCTCGTGAAAGACGCTACTGGGCAGTTGGAGGCAGTCGCCCTCCAACAACAACGGAGGGCGGAGGAGCAATGCTCACAACAACGAACGGAGCGCCGGGTGGATAAAGCACAGCAAATTGGCACAGTAGGGGTCACAGGTGGTGCATCAGCCAGTTGTCTCAGTCAGTCAACCTGTGGCATCTGGGTCTGTCCCGTGACCTGCCAGCGGGCGTTCGACACTTCACGTGGCCTCAAGGTGCACATAGCCTGGCACAAGCGTCGTGGTGATGTCACCGCCACTTAGTGGCGAATGGCGGTTGTTGTTGTGTGCATCGATGTACAGTGAGGGAAAAGAGTATTTGATCCCCTGCTGATTTTGTACGTTTGCCCACTGACAAAGAAATGATCAGTCTATAATTTTAATGGTAGGTTTATTTGAACAGTGAGAGACAGAATAACAACAAAATCCAGAAAAACGCATGTCAAAAATGTTATACATTTATTTGCATTTTAATGAGGGAAATAAGTATTTGAGCCCCTCTCAATCAGAAAGATTTCTAGCTCCCAGGTGTCTTTTATACAGGTAATGAGCTGAGATTAGGAGCACACTCTTAAAGGGAGTGCTCCTAATCTCAGCTTTGTTACCTGTATAAAAGACACCTGTTCACAGAAGCAATCAATCAGATTCCAAACTCTCCACCATTCTGTCTCTCACTGTTGAAATAAACCTACCATTAAAATTATAGACTGATCATTTCTTTGTCAGTGGGCAAACGTACAAAATCAGCAGGGGATCAAATACTTTTTTCCCTCACTGTATGTGTGAGTCAATATATGTGTGTGAGACAGTCGCTGTGTTTGTGTGTGTGAGTCGATGTGTGTGTGTGTAAGTCCATTTGTGTGTGTGTGCATAACTCGATCTGTGTGTGTGTGTAAGTGCATGTGTGTGTGTAAGTCGATATATGTGTGTGAGTCGATGTGTGTGTGTAAGTCGTTGTGTGTGTGTCAGTCGCTATGTGTGTGCGTGTGTAAGTCGATGTGTGTGTGGAAGTCCATGTATGTGTGTGTAAGTGACTGTGTGTGCGTAAGTCCATGTATGTGTGTGTGAGTCGATGTGTGTGTGTCTAAGTCCATGTGTGTGTACTGTATTTGTGTATGTATTTGTTATGTTTTTTAAGGGCAGTTTAGAAATATATTTTTTACCCGGGCAACGCCGGGTACTTCCCGCTAGTAAATGATCAATGACAGCCATCCCCTCGTGGCGGCGCCTTCTTGCCCAAGCCTTCATCACTTTCTTGATGGCCAACCCAGAGTTGACAATGACCAAGCCCAGCTCTTCGGTCGTTTGATGTCTCTTCAACAACACGAACGCCAGCTCGAGTTTACCCGGTCACGCTCTGCACCTCCAACTGCCCCCCCACCCTTCTCATCTATCTCCCTTATCACCGGTAAACAAATAGATACGGGGGTGGTGGGGTGGGCGTGAGGTTGGAGTCCATGTAATGTGTGTGTGAGTCGATGTGTGTGTGAGTCGATGTGTGTGTGTGCACGACTGATATCCGCGGGCAACAGGCCCCCACGGTACGCTTACATAATGCGCACTCATACGAAGTTTTCGCCTGTGACCATAAAATGTTTAATCGCTGTGAATATTTCAGAACGTTTGGTATTCAAAAACAAATATATGTATTCTGTCTAGAGAATGCCGTGCGCTTCTACAGTACTGGACTATTCTATATAGCGCCGGGCTATCAGGAAGGAAGACGCTATGTATTGCTAGCACAGTCTGCAGTTGTTTCACAGTAGGGGAGAGAGAGGAGAGGTGTGGGGAGGGGGGAGCGATTGCTGCTGTTGCGTAATTTCAAATTTAGTGATTCATTTGCGGCAAGTATTTTTATTGTAATTTTGTTGTTGCCAAAATTGGGTCAATTTTGACAGTGATGCCACCACGTGATGGACTCCTCGCTTCGAATGACGTCAGCTGGGAGTGGGGGTCTCTAACCGGCCACTCGTGCCGAGGAGACGGCGCGAAATTCATTCGTGCGGTTCCGCAGAAATTTACCAGGGCGGCCTTCTTGATTCAAAGTTGTGCGACACGCGGCGAGGACGCGCTACTGCTGCAGTGGCATCCGACACAGCAGTCTTCGACAGTAGGAGTCTTTATTTCTTCTAGCACGAGACACGGTCTTCAAAGATTCCCTTTACTTCATGCGTCTCGAGCTCTCTTGCGTTCCCCCCCCCCCCCCCCCACTTGGATATCTCTCAAACGCCCTTTCTCGAAGATTCCTTGGCCCACTTTCCCCCCAGCCAATCACCTTGGCCCACTTTCCCCCCAGCCAATCACCTTGGCTCACTTTCCCCCCAGCCAATCACCTTGGCCCACTTTCCTTTCAGCCAAAATACCTTCCCACTTTCCCGAACCGATCCCAACCGACGCTCTCTGTCAATCATCCTCCGTTTCCCCACTCTTTCCGTTTGTATTTCCACCCTTCACAACCGTGCTTCAATGTCCCTGCCTCTAACTAAATGCCCTTTCAGGCCTGTTAAGTTGCCAATCAGAGGGGCTTGTTTTTTCTTCCTGATTAGATACATGTAAACCCATATGGTTTACCCCGTATTCTTGTACAGGGAAATTAAGTTTTCAGGGTTGCATAAAACAAACAAAAAATACTTGCATTCTTTGGGTCTTTCGGTAAAGTCACATAGATAGGTTAAAAGAAAAACAGGTCCCTGCGGGGTGGGCTGGTAGGAACGAATAACCAAAGAATATAAACATAATGTATTATTACACTTGTTTAGCCAGGAAAGCCTCACTGAGTGTAAAGGTTTTTGTAGGGTCCTGCCAAGTGTTTGCAGTAGGGGGCGATGTTGCTACACCTAATCGGACGATACGAAGGGAGAGTTTGAGGCCTAGTTCTAGGCTTTAGGCTTAGCTGTAGGCTTTAGGCCGCTGTGAGTAAATTTTTAATTTAAATGTTTTAATTATTAATGTAAAAGCTTTAAATGTAAATGTTTCTATTTAAAAACATCAGGGAATGTAACATTGTTAAACATTAACTCCCTTTCACACACGCGGGGGTATGATACGAAGGGAGAATTTGAGGCCTAGTTCTAGGCTTTAGGCCTAGCTGTAGGCTTTAGGCAGCTGTGAGTTAATTTTTAATTTAAATGTTTTAATTAAAAACTATCTGAGGGAATGAGTTAATTTTTAATTTAAATGTTTTAATTAAAAACTATCTGAGGGAATGAGTTAATTTTTAATTTAAATGTTTTAATTAAAAACTATCTCAGGGAATAAAAAAAACTATCTCAGGGAATTACACACACGCGGGGGTACGATACAAAGGGATAGTTTGAGGCCTAGTTCTAGGCTTTAAGCCTAGCTGTAGGCTTTAGGCCGCTGTGAGTTAATTTTTAATTTAGATGTTTTAATTAAAAACTATCTCAGGGAATGAGTTAATTTTTAATTAAAATGTTTTAATTAAAAACTATCTCAGGGAATAAAAAAACTATCTCAGGGAATTATAAGGGAATGTTACACTTGGTTAGCCAGGAAAGCCTCACTGAGTCTAAAGGTTTTTGTAGGGTCCTGCCAAGTGTTTGCAGTAGGGGGCGATGTTGCTACACCTAATTGGACATCGGACGGACGGACGATATAATCTATTGTAGGCTGGTTCACTTCGTTCCTACCAGTATAACAAAAAATCTATGACGTTTCGATCGCAACACAAGCGGTCGTCATCAGGAAAAGGGGGGTTAGCCTCTAAAGGCAAACTGTTTAAATTTTGATTTAAAGCTTTCGTGACTGCAGGGATTCATATTCTTGGTTCGTTCGGTAAAGTCACGTAGAAGGGAAATAATAAAATAATATAAATATAAAACAATAAAAAATTCTCACGACGTTTCGACTGCAACACAAGCAATCATCATCAGGTGTGAAATCCACAGCCTTGTTGCAGTCGAAACGTCGTGAGAATGTTTTATTGTTTTATATTCATATTATTATTTCCCTTCTACGTGACTTTACCGAAAGAACCAAGAATATGGCAAACTGTTTATGAAGGTTTAAAATGGGCGTAGCCCAAGTGTAATGTAAGTGATGGTGTATTTGTTGTGTGGGTGCTGGGACTGATATGGGATGGAGGGGTCACGCTTGTTTAGGATCACACATCCGTTTCGCCGCACTGTGTTCTCGTGATTACTGCAGCGGTGTTCTGTTCATAGGATGACAGGAATAAAACGTCCAGCAACACAGGATTATCATGAATAGGGCTAGGTTGTGGGTATTCTAGTGGTAGTGTCTTACGCAGATAATATAATGCCCATCCGCGCCCCCGCCCAAGCCAGCCTTAGCAGCAGCGTTCCGGAAAACATGAGGTGCGAAATTAATCCCCGGCAGGCTTTGGGCAGCATGATGGAGCGGACGATGGTGGCCTGGTGGTAGAGACGGAACGACGGACGGGTGGCAGGCCAAGGGAGGAAACGAGCCCTAGAGGACTAAACTCTCTCTCTCTCTAAACTATTTTTTCTTTTATTTTACTGCAGGTGTAAGGCCACCTGAGCGATATTGTTATGTATCAGAAGCGACCTGGCGATCACAAATGATAGCTCTACGAAATTGCGTGATCGCCACGTGGACATTTATAGCAGCCGAACTCCTCTAAACGCGCGATGTTGATTCTAAATGTGGAGGGGAAACCCGGAGGACCCAGAGACATAAACTCCACGCGACCGCCACCGAGAGAAAGAGACACTCAAACTCCAAATATACAGCAGGCGTCAGGGTCGGGATTTGAACCCACGACCTCCAAGCGAGATAGTGGGGGCGTCCACACAGTGGAGATGGAGCGACGAGATGAGTGCTCGCGTGCACGTGGCGCACCGGGTGGATTTCATCGCCACATCGTAGGACTGCGGCGGCTTGGGGAGGGAGGCCCTCATCTAGCAGTGGATTGAACATGGTCGGCCACCTCCACACGCCGACCCATCCTACTGCTTACTCATTGTCGATCCCAACATTGCGTCAGGGATAACTAGAGACAAAAAAAAACCCTGGTACTGGCAAAGGAGGTCCCATGATGTAGCTGCTCACCCCGAGCTCTCATTACTCTGATAGTGCGTTGTCTTTGAACTGTGCGCCTTTTGGCGTCATCTGGTCGAACACTATATGAGACTAGGCTCTAAAGAAAGCTGTCTCTGGTGTGGACCAATCAGTTTCAAGGACAGTGCATAAATTATCAGAGTATTGTTTTTCGTTTGCATTTCACTGTAAGTATTGTGGTTAATGTAAACATGATTCCTTGCAAAAGGTGTCAGTTTTGTTGCCAGAAAAAAGGGGGGAAAAACCCTGTTTAAAAAAACCCTGTTAGGAAATAAATAAACGCACACTCAGCGGGTCTCTCAGAGCTCGTGAGTTGGAATTGCGCCCCCGACTCGCATTGGCGAGGAGCTATTTGGAGGGCCGCGGTGGCTAGGAGATGTTAACTACCTCGCCGGGTATACAGGAGGTCGTGGGTTCGATCCCGACCCTGCCGACTACGTGCTAAACTGTGTATTTGGAGTTTGCAGTGTCTCTCTCTCTCTTTCTCCCCGTGGTCGCGTGGATATTTCTCCGGGTTTTCCTTCCACATTTAGAAACACGCGTTTAGGGCCCGTCCATAAATGACATCACGCACCTAGGGGGGGGGGGGGTAAAAATCGTCCAAAATCGCCTGACGTCATTTACGGACGGCCCCTTAGAGTATTTGGCTGCTGCTTTCAATTTTCACACGATAAGCCAGCTTCGTTGAGATATCATTGGTGGCCAGGTCACTGCTGAAAGAGAGCGGTATGGAACGCCCTTACACAAGATATCAGGGATCTCTGAGTCTGTGCACAATTTTAAAACGCGCCTTAAAACCTATTTATACGTTTCCGCTTATTACACTTTTAGTTCACTTAGTAAATTATTCTTCAAATGTATTTATATTATTTTCATGCTGAGTTTATGCTGCTGTTGCTGTGTCCTGTACAGCGCTTTGAGATCCTTGATGAAATCCGCTACATAAATGTTATTATCATATAGCTCCTGGTAAAATAAAATAGTTTAGTTCGAATAAAACATAGACACGTTAATATTCTATTGCAGTGCGACGTTCATTTCGTTCACGGTGTACCCCAAGTGTGGATACACAGTGCTGATAATGAACTATTTACTGACACAGTGTCATGCACTGCTCACTGGGAGCAAGCTTATCCTGGGAGTGGGCGCTGAAAACATTCGTCGGCAAATGCCATTGGCCGGTTGAGATGCTTGCTGCTGCTGTTGTTGTTGTTGTCTCTCAATTAAAACAAACACGTGTCGCATGAATGATTGATTATGTAACACCGATGCACATCGTTGTATCTGATATCAGTGGCCTTGGACCGTTGCTCTGGGAAGAGTTCTTAATGGGGGGCGGGGTCGAGGGTCGCTCACGCAGAGGCGATTCCGCTGACGTCACAAAAACAGACGCCGCGGGGCTGCGGTTTCCATGTCTCTCGGAGGACGCGGTGCCGTCACTATGGCTACGCGGTGCCGTCACCGTGGCGACGCGGTGCCGTGACCATAGCGACGCGGTCAACAACACCCACGTGGGAGAAGGAGGGAGACCACGGGGGAGACAGAGGGAGACACGGGGGAGACACGGGTGAGACAGAGGGAGATATAGGTAGACAAGGGGGAAACAGAGGGAGACAGAGGGAGACACGGGTGAGACACGGGTAAACAAGAGGGAGACAGAGGGAGACACGGGTGAGACACGGGTAAACAAGAGGGAGACAGAGGGAGACACGGGTGAGACACGGGTAAACAAGAGGGAGACAGAGGGAGACACGGGTGAGACACGGGTAAACAAGAGGGAGACAGAGGGAGACACGGGTGAGACACGGGTAAACAAGAGGGAGACAGAGGGAGACACGGGTGAGACACGGGTAAACAAGAGGGAGACAGAGGGAGACAGAGGGAGACACGGGTGAGACACGGGTAAACAAGAGGGAGACAGAGGGAGACACGGGTGAGACACGGGTGAGACACGGGTAAACAAGAGGGAGACAGAGGGAGACAGAGGGAGACACGGGTGAGACACGGGTAAACAAGAGGGAGACAGAGGGAGACACGGGTGAGACACGGGTAAACAAGAGGGAGACAGAGGGAGACACGGGTGAGACACGGGTGAGACACGGGTAAACAAGAGGGAGACAGAGGGAGACACGGGTGAGACACGGGTAAACAAGAGGGAGACAGAGGGAGACACGGGTGAGACACGGGTAAACAAGAGGGAGACAGAGGGAGACACGGGTGAGACACGGGTAAACAAGAGGGAGACAGAGGGAGACACGGGTGAGACACGGGTAAACAAGAGGGAGACAGAGGGAGACACGGGTGAGACACGGGTGAGACACGGGTAAACAAGAGGGAGACAGAGGGAGACACGGGTGAGACACGGGTGAGACAGAGGGAGACAGAGGAGAGGGAGCCAAGGGGGCAGACCGAGGGAGACAAGAGGGAGACAAAGGAGACAGAGGGAGACACGGGGGGGGGAGGGACACAAGGGGGAGACACGGGAGAGACAGAATCCGATGAGCTGTGAAGCTCTTTTGTTTCCACACATGTCCAGTAGGGACGGGTCAGACAGTTACAACGAAGACGGCGTCACCGGATGACACGGGGAGAGAGAGACAGAAATGAGACACGGTGAGACACAGAGGCAGTGAGACACAGAGACACAGAGTGAGACACAGACACAGAGACACAGACACAGTGAGACACGGTGAGACACAGACACACGGTGAGACACATAGACACGGTGAGACACAGAGACACGGTGAGACACAGAGACAGAGACACAGAGGCAGGGATATACAGTCTAGAGAGAGGGGAATCCAGGGAGGTACTGCTTAGTGAGACGTTGAGCCATCGGGCTACCGATAGAGACGCAGACAGTCATATACTGTAGGAGGTGGAGGAGGAGGAGGATGGAGGAAGGGAGCGACAGCCCCCACGTGGTGCTGCTCTATGGCCCCTACGAGGCCTGCGGACTCGTTCGTCACCGGCCCTGGAGGCTCCTGGGACTGCTGTGTGAGTCAGTGAGTGGGCGAGTTGGTGGGTGGGTGGGCGAGTTGGTGGGTGGGTGGGCGAGTTGGTGGGTGGGTGGGCGAGTTGGTGGGTGGGTGGGCGAGTTGGTGGGTGGGTGGGTGGGCGAGTTGGTGGGTGGGTGAGCGGATGTGTGAGTGAGTTGGTAGGTGAGTGGGTGGGTGAGTGGGTAGGTGAGTGGATGTGTGAGTGAGTGAGTTAGTTGGTAGGTGAGTGGGCGAGTGAGCGAGTTGGTGGGTGAGTGAGTGGATGTGTGAGTGAGTGGATGTGTGAGTGGGCGAGTTGGTGGGTGGGTGAGTGGATGTGTGAGTGAGTGGGTGGGTGAGTGGGCGAGTGAGTGAGCTAGTTGGTGGGTGAGTGAGTGGGTGAGTGAGTGAGTTGGTGGGTGAGTGGATGTGTGAGTGAGTTTGTAGGTGAGTGGGCGAGTTGGTGGGTGCGTGGGTGGTTGTATAGGTGAGTCGGTGGTTCAGTGGATGTGTGAGTGAGCGAGTTGGGAGGTGAGTGAGTGGATGTGTGAGTGCGTTGGTGGGTGGGTGAGTGGGCGAGTGGGCGAGTGAGCGAGTTGGTGGGTGAGTGGGTGGATGTGTGCGTGAGTTGGTAGGTGAGTGGGTGGATGTGTGAGTGCGCGAGTTGGTAGGTGAGTGGGTGGATGTGTGAGTGCCCGAGTTGAGAGGTGAGTGGGTGGATCAGTGGATGTGTGAGTGAGCGAGTTGGTAGGTGAGTGAGTGAGCGAGTGTGGGGCTGGTGGGTGAATAAGTTGGATGAAGGATTGGGTGAGTGGGTGGGTATGTGAGTGTGCTAGTGTAGTAGCAACGCATGCCCGAGCAGCTTCTGTTTGGCCAGATAGAGGGGGGCTATACGGGCGCGACACGGGCTAGAGAAGAGATGGAGTGATGCGGACGTGGTGCTGAGTGGACTTGTCGATACACTGGTAACCAGCCCTGTCAAGATCGGCCTCTGTGGAGGAGGCTCGTGAAGGAAGCTGCTACTGGGCAGTTGGAGGCAGTCGCCCTCCAGCAACAACGGAGGGCAGATGAGCGACGCTCACAACAACGAGCGGAGCGCTGGGTAGCTAAAACACAGCAAAGTGGTACAGTCTTAGGCAACCGATGGCACCTCGGTCTGTCCCGTGACTTCCTGCACCTAGCCTGGCACAACAGTCAACCCATGGCACATGGGTCTGTCCAGTGACCTCCCAACAGCAAGAGCCGTTTACCGTTCACGTGGCCCTAAGGTGCACCTGGCCTGGCACAAGCGCTGTGTGGTGACGTCACCGCCACAGTGGCCAATGGTGGCTCATGTTGCCCGTGAGTGGGTGGGGGCTGGGTAATAGGGCTGAACGGTTTGGGGAAAATATCTAATTGCGATTTTTCTGACAGATATTGCGATTAAATGTTTTAAAGTCAAGCTTCAGTTCAATATTCACTGTGTAATAGATTTAAAACATGTGATGGAGCATTACCACATGATACCATCAAAATATAAACTGCTCTTTCTATTCTAATGCAAGGATGAGAACTTAAAAGATATTAATTGCTTCCAACATGTATTTATGAAACATTTTTATTGAAATTGAACAATCAAACATAGAATAATTGTTAAGTTAAATAAATCAAGTTATAATAATAAAAAATAAAGCAATTCCAATATAAAAGTAATAGGACTTTTCAAATCTCAATTGCGATTTGCTACTCGCATTGTTTCAATTTGCGATTTCGATTTGAAATCGATTAATCGTTCAGCCCGAGTGGGCAAGTCAGTGGGTGTGTGAGTGGGTGGGTGTGTGAGTGGGTGGGTGTCTGTGTGAGTGGGTGGCTGGGTGTGTGAGTGGGTGGGTGTGTGAGTGAGTGGGTGTCTGTGTGAGTGGGTGGGTGGGTGTGGGTGGGTGGGTGTGTGAGTGAGTGGGTGTCTGTGTGAGTGGGTGGGTGGGTGTGTGAGTGGGTGTCTGTGTGAGTGGGTGGGTGGGTGTGTGAGTGGGCGGGTGTGTGAGTGGGTGGGTGTGTGAGTGGGTGGGTGGGTGGGTGTGTGAGTGGATGGGTGTCTATGTGAGTGAGTGAGTGGGTGTGTGAGTGAGTGAGTGGGTGTGTGAGTGGGTGGGTGGGTGTGTTAGTGGATGGGTGGGTGTGTTAGTGGGTGGGTGTGTTAGTGGGTGGGTGTCTATGTGAGTGGGTGGGTGGGTGTGTTAGTGGGTGGGTGTTTATGTGAGTGGGTGGGTGTGTGAGTGGGTGGGTGGGTGTGTTAGTAGATGGGTGGGTGTGTTAGTGGGTGGGTGGGTGTGTTAGTGGGTGGGTGTCTATGTGAGTGGGTGGGTGGGTGTGTTAGTGGGTGGGTGTCTATGTGAGTGGGTGGGTGTGTGAGTGGGTGGCTGGGTGTGTGAGTGGGTGGGTGGGTGTGTTAGTGGATGGGTGGGTGTGTTAGTGGGTGGGTGTGTTAGTGGGTGGGTGTCTATGTGAGTGGGTGGGTGTGTGAGTGGGTGGCTGGGTGTGTGAGTGGGTGGGTGTGTGAGTGGGTGGGTCTCTGTGTGAGTGGGTGGGTGGGTGTGTGAGTGGGAGGGTGGATGGGTGTGTGATTGTGTCAGTGGGTGGGAGTGTGACTGTCTGGGTGTGTGACTGTATGAGAGGGTGGATGTGTGACTTTGTGGGTGTGTGCCTGTGTGGGAGGGTGTATGTGTGACTGTCTGGGTGTGTGACTGTGTGGGTGTGTGACTGTCTGGGTGTGTGACTGTGAGCATTCGCTCCAACACGATCTTTATCGCCGTTAAATGCTGCCCCTCGATCTCTGCCGTTCTAAACGTGGCCCCGATTCTAAATTATTCACGTAAATCGCTCGTAACCGATGACATGTCATGGATATACACAGGACTGTACATTTACTGGATAGAGCTCACCGCTCTATAATCCCCACCCCTCCAAGCCCATTACGAACTCACCCCCCATGATCTCTGCACCCATGACCCCCCCCTCGTCCTCCCTGCCCTCCACTCCCCCCTACCCCCACTTCCTCGCCCCCCCCCTACCCCCCACTCCCTCGCCTCCGCTACCCCCCACTCCCTCGCCGCCCTCTACCCACCACTCCCTCGCCCCCCCTACCCCCCACTTCCTCGCCCCCCCTACCCCCCACTCTCTCGCCCCCCCTACCCCCCACTTCCTCGCCCCCCCCTACCCCCCACTCCCTCGCCTCCGCTACCCCCCACTCCCTCGCCCCCCTCTACCCCCCCACTCCCTCGCCCCCCCCTACCCCCCACTTCCTCGCCCCCCCCCTACCCCCCACTCTCTCGCCCCCCCTACCCCCCACTTCCTCGCCCCCCCTACCCCCCACTCCCTCGCCCCCCTCTACCCCCCACTCCCTCGCCCCCCCCCTACCCCCCACTTCCTCGCCCCCCCCTACCCCCCACTCCCTCGCCCCCCTCTACCCCCCACCCCCTCGCCCCCCCTACCCCCCACTTCCTCGCCCCCCCCTACCCCCCACTCCCTCGCCTCCGCTACCCCCCACTCCCTGGCCCCCCTCTACCCCCCCACTCCCTCGCCCCCCCTGCCCCCCACTTCCTCGCCCCCCACTACCCCCCACTCTCTCGCCCCTCCTACCTCCCACTCCCTCGCCCCCCCTACCCCCCACTCCCTCGCCCCCCCTACCCCCCACTCCCTAGCCCCCCCCCCTACCCCCCCACTCCCTCGCCCCCCCTACCCCCCACTCCCTAGCCTCCCCTACCCCTCACTCCCTCGCATCCGCTATCCACCCCCACAACCACGACACCCCGCTCCCCTCCCCCCCAACTCTCTGCCCCCCTCCCCTCCAACTCTAGCCCTGCTCCGCCGACACGGGTTCACGTGCGCGCCGGAGCGCGTGCACGCGCGCGAACACGTGGAGCTGCGCGTGCGCGGCGAGGTGGTGTTCGCGTGCCGCGTCACGGGCCTCGAGTTCGGTGTGTGGCGCACACATGTGCAGTGCACATTCTCGACGCGTGCGTCTGTATATCAAACACTCTCGCTTGTGACTTTATAATCTTGTTTCTGAGCCTCCCAATTCTCGCCCCCACCACTCCCCTCTACCCTCCTCTCCTTTCCCAGCGGGGAGGGTAGATATACAGGGTGCTTCAAAAAATTGTCAACACTCCTGAGAATTTGCAACGACGCCACAAGAAGTGTGCCTCCGGGCTCTGGAGACCACCTGGAGAAGATTCCAGGCACGCGTTGACAATGATGGCGAGCAAGTGGGAGATACTCTTTGGTTTTTAAAGCTATTAACATGCATTTGTTATCATGTTACAGTGTAGTATTATCCGTTCTTTTCCCTTCAAAAACAAAGCCCCGAGTGTAAACGCTTTTGGGACGCCGCCGTTGCGAAATATTAACTCCCTCGCCTGCTACGCAGGAGATCGTCGGTTCGATCCCGACCCTGACGTCTGCTGCATATTTGGAGTTCGCGTGTCTCTCTCTCTCCCCGTGGTCGCGTGGATTTTTCTCCGGGTCTTCCGGTTTTTCCCCTCCACGCTGAGAACCACGCCTTGAGAATATGTGGCCGCTATACATTCCCACGTGATGATGATGATGCTAAGCCACTTTCTTGAGCTATCACTTGTGATAGCCAGGTCGCTTCTGAAAAAGAGCTACTACGTAGCTCAGTGGGCCTTACGTTGTCAAATATCCAAAAAAATTGTTTGCGGTGTCTCTCTCCCCGTGGATTTTTTTTTATCCACCAACCTCTCTGCTCCCACCACCGTGCTGGATTGCAGGCAGCTCACCACCGCCCGGCTATTGATCGCAATGAGGGTGGCGCCGTCTCCTGGACTCTGCTCGAAATTGCCCCGTGCCCTGGCCGTCCTACACAGGCACAAGGCCGAGTGTGTGGGCAATACCCCGCCCCACCCGCACGAGATGTGATGATCCGTGTCGCTTCATTTCAGTTTCATGTATTAGGTATAACCCTGTGAGCCACGCGGCTCTTGACTCGGGTGCAACCGCAACAAAACAAAAACATGAACAAGTGACTACACGCAACAGAAAAATCGAGAAAAAAACAGCAAAGTCTTTCAGAAAAAACACCGCATTTCAACGCTGTGTGCAAAATCTTGGATCTCACCACCGGGTTTCGCGATCCACAGGGAAACCGCGACCAAGATGTGACCCAGTAATGTGCCATGGACACGTTACGGGCAGTACCAAGTACTAGCGCTATGTATGGGTATAACTTATTGTATTTTTATAATATATGAATTCTTAGGTATGGGATTAGTCACAACAAAAGTTTTTTTGGGGGGGTTAGATCGCGTAAATATAAATGTGTCGTTAAACCCGCCACCATCAGACACAGCCAATCAGTAAGGTTTGTCATGTAAACAGAACGTGACAATTTGCCAATCAGCATTTACAATGCGGTGACTTTCCGCTGAGTGATTACAACAAACAGCTTCGTCGGCGATTGCCAGAACTGTGAAGAAGAAGTCCTCTTTTTGATCTGAGGAGTTGAGGTGATCTCATCACCGTGCGAAGACCCAGAGGGGAGGGGGGGTTAATGTGGTCATAAAAGTCAGGGATTTAAAAAAAAAATTGTCATCAGCCATAACGATAATTGTTTGTTCTGAGTTGTCCTTGAGATCCACGCCAAAATGTTTTGCGCTCCACCCCTGGATCGCCACCCACGTATTGGCTATTCACCGTGGGCCTTGTGTGCCCTGCGTGTCTATCTTTGTGTCTGAACCGGTCCTGGGCCTCCCCTGGTTCGACTCACCTGGTGCGCTGAGTAAAACATCGCCACTTAGAGAGACAAAGGCGGCCGGGCCTGGTGCTGGCCACCAACACACCCTACGTGTGCCGTGCCGGCTTTCATAGGTGGGCTACTCGCTAACAGCACTTGCCCCAGGAGCCGGTCAAAGCTATAGTGGGAAACCTTTGTCTTTGCAAGGCCCGCGGGCCACTGGCGGCCCCCGATGGTGGCCTTCAGAGCGGCCCGCGACAATTACACAACTGGTGAAAAAACCCCCAATGGTTTAAAATGGTGTGGCGGCCCTCACACTGGTGATGTCTTATCGGCAAAGTGCCCCCCCCCCCACCACCACCCCCCTCTGAAAATGAGTGAAGAACACTGATACTTAGAGTGTGTGTGTGTGTGCGCGCCGGGCAGCCGGGCGTGGTGTTGGCCAGCCACCACTTCGTGTGCCGTGCCGGCCTTCATAGGTGCTGCTCGCTAACAGCGCTTGCCCCAACAGTCTGTTAAGGCTACACGGGGGGTCGATCTTTGTCTTGTCCCTCAGGAGGAGACGGGGGTATCGACCCCCTGTGCCAGGCGGCACTCCGAGCTGTGCAGAACGCAGTCTGACTCGCTCTCCGCGGATCTCCTTGGCGTGAAGAGCAAGCAAGAGTCACCATCGCTCGACACACCACGCGGGCGATACCCTTCTCACCAGACCTCCTCCTCCACCGGCATTCTCCTGAACGGCCCCACACTCTGATGGACCGTCACATTGCGCGGTTGGCTACGTACGGTGCGAAAGAAGTTCGGCATCTCATACACTCGATGGATTTTCACCAGGACATTATGGTGCACCACGGTGGCGAGGTGTTAGCTACATCACGTGGTGTGCAGGAGGTCGTGGGTTCGATCCCTACCCTGACCCCTGCTGTATATTTTAGAGTTTGCTTGTTCTCTCTCCCCGTGGTTGCATGGATTTTTCCTCCGGTTTTTCCCTCCACATTTAATTCCCTTCACATTTAATTCGACATTAGAGGATTCGGCTACTGTTGTAAGTGTCCACGTGATAAGCCAACTTCGTTGAAGCTACCAATTGTGATAGCCAGGTCGCTTTTGAAAAAAAAAACACATAGTTCAGTGGGCCCTTACCTGATAAAAGATAAATATATAGTTCAGTTTTTAATCATAGACAGCCCCATTGTGGAGCTGCTAAACCAGAGGTTGGACAATTGTTGGTAACGCCTGCGGCTCACCGCGTGGGTGCCGCTGATGCTGCATCGAGGCCCGTCTGTGGTTCCTTTGAGGTGAAGTCATGATTATTATTATAAACCTCAAAGTCCCCATGGCTATTAGGAATGAGGCTTCCAGCCAACTGGTCCCACTGCAATCCTTCACCCAGAGAACACAACGCAACTGAATCTCTGGAATCACAATTGCCCCGTATTTTTTTTTTGGTCCGCTCAAATTAATTAACTTCATTCGCATTCTAAGAGGGGTTTCGGAAAGAGAATTGTCGCCGATAGAAGAAATAAAACAATATCGGCCAAGGCAAATATTTGTTATACATTCTGAATATGATTTCTATTGCGTGGCTATTTTATCTTTCAAATAAATGCATTTGGGACACGGCAAACGAGAGGTATGTGGAAGTGTTGTTTCTGTAAAGTGTAGAAATGTGTATTGGCCTCCAAGTGGGGAGCGGCGGTGCAGTGATTAGCGCAGTTCGTTATGAACCCCTGCGAACCTGAGTTCTATTCCCGGCCATGACTCTTTACCAGTGGCGAGTGATATCACGAACCCACCACTGTGCCCAGCGTATTGAAGTCCCGTACTCTATTATACAAAAACAACCCTCATGGCTCTCGTTAGATTACACTGGTCAACACACTTTTTCTGGCATAAGGTATTCCAACGGTTTTACGGTAATTTTGCGGTGCTGATTCCAAATCTGGCATCAGTGTTTGTCTATCACATCACGTTTTTGAGATATCAAATATTGCATTTTCAATAAAAATTGCAGAAGAAAAATAGTAAACAGATGTGGATATCTACATAAAATTATATTATAAACTCACTATCCTAAAAATACAGCACCATATTTTAACACTTAAGCAGTCACTGACTCACAACAACTTGGAATCATAAGTGACAGAGTTAATTTCGGTAAAATAAATGAAAATGGGGTATGCCGATTGCATAAAAAATGATGTGATAGAGCAAATCTGAGATCAGATTTGGAATCAGCACCCTGAAATCAGTCTAAAACAGCTGCAAAAGTCTAGGCCAGAAATTTTTTTCTTGTTGACCAGTGTTATTATTGTAATGTTATTAACTGTACATCCACGGCTACTCGATCTGTAGACGTAACACTTGATGCTGTGCCCGAAGTGATTATCGTTCGAGCCTTCGTGTGTCAATGACACAAAGAGCCTGCAAGTGCAATGAAACATCGAATTTGGATCTTCACGAAATGGTTATCAGTCTCATCAATGATTATATTGAATGGTGGCGGTTGTGAAATTTGTTTCAAAACACACCAATGACTTGTCTGGTGTAGTTTGCATAAAACCGGCAGTGTGAGCTCACTGCACCAATAGCTGTGTGAGACCACCTGCTCTTTGACCTCTCTGTCACATATTGTACATTTTAATATGCAGTCGGCTTTCGCGACCAATATCCATAATCGACGGGGATTTTTTTGGCTTAGAGCACGTCAATATAAATGTTTCGTTAAACCCTCCACCACCCGACACAGCCAATTGATATCACCAACCCACCGATTTCCTAAACCCCTTTTAGAATGCGAATAAGGTTAAGGCTGTGTTGGGTGGTGGCGGGTTTTACAACACATTTATATTTACGCGATTTAATCCCAAAATAAAACCTATTGTGGATTACTGTATATTATACACTTTTTTAATTTTAGGGCCACAGCGCTATTCACCAATGTGTTGAGTTTTTTGTTTGTGTAACCAACACAGTGTTTAAAGAGTAATACAACACTGCACACGTCTGCAGCGGATGGGATTTTACGTACATGTGTCAATTACATTTACAAACGTCCGAGATCACATTGAGTCTCTCTGACAAGAGAGAGGCGCCGCGTGAAAGCAAAATGTGTGGTACAAAGCAAAACAACGATCCGGCGCAGATGGCATCGGCAGGGGTGGACAAACGACTCGTTGCGACGAGCCGGGGCCGTGCCAAACATTTTATTCGACGAGTGAAACGTTCTGGCTCCGGAGAAAAGCCTCACGGTCATCGTCATTCCGAAATTATCCCCATTGGTCGCAACACGCTTCAGTCAGCGCAGAACGACATCGTGGAGAATTTAGAGAACTGGGTGAACAGTTATGTTACGGTGTATCTCTATACAGTATCTGAATCTATAAATAAACTAAACTATAAAACAGTTTTTTTATTTAACCAGGTAAGGCCCACTGAGCTACGTAGCTTTATTTTTCAGAAGCGGCCTGGCTATCACAAGTGATAGCTCAAGAAAGTGGCTTAGCAGCATCATCATCATCACGTGGAAATGTATAGCGGCCAAATGTTCTCAACGCGTGGTTCTAAGTGTGGAGGAAAAAAACCGGAGGACCCGGAGGAAAATCCACGCGACCACGGAGAGCGAGGAGACACACAAACTCAAAATGTACAGCAGACGTCGACCTCCCGCATACCAGGCGAGGCCGTTGACGTCTCGCCACCGTGGCGCCCTCAAGCCTCCCCAAATCACGTGGCTTCTGCGTGACCCCGCCCCCTATGAAAACAGACGCTGCTCCAACCTTCTCTCTCCAACTCTTACCTCCCCTCGCATCACCCTCTCATCCGTTGCCTCTTCGTGTGCTTTGGGAAATTAGTATGTGAAAGCAACATATACCACTTTGCCTGACGAAGAAAGCTTTTAATCGGTATAACATTTTAACTCATAATAATTGTTGATTATGTTTTGTTGGGTTAAACGATCACGTTAATGTAGTTGTGTCGTAAAGCCACCCTCCACCCGACGCAGACAGTGAGGTTTGTCACGTGAACAGAACGTGACATTTAGTAACGAGTTCAGCACACCGGTCTGTTGGAGAGTAAACCCACAACAGTTTTCAACTTGAGTGTGACGTTTCGCTGGTAATTGCAGCCAGCTTCATCAGGCGATTGCCATAATTGTAAAGATGCCTGCTTATGACATATAGACCAGCATACCGGTCGACCCTGTATCAGTGCCTACCTCATCACAGACCATTTCAGACATTATTGGTAACCACGTGCCCTTATAAATCTCAACGTTCATCCGACAAAGTCCCAATCACAAGGGAGAAACACAAACAGACACAAAAAATAATGTTTTGCCCGTATATCATGAGGCTGTACGCTGTATCGATCTGAAAACGAAATTTTCCTGTACAAGAATACGGGGTAACCCGCATGGGTTGACAGGTATGGACCAGAGACATGGACATCGGCAAGAAAAAAATGAATGTATAGTAAATGCAAAACTATTTATAATATAGGAAATGTAAATATATTGCAAATATATATTGCAAATATATATTTTCATATCGGCAAATATATAGTTACAATATATTGTTTTATATATTTTATAGTTTTATTTTATTATTTTCCTTCTACGTGACTTTACCGAAAGAACCAAGAATATGAATCCCTGCAGTCACGAAAGCTTTAAATCGAAATTTACAATATATTGTAAATATATTTTAAATATTTGCATATACTTTACATACAAGTAAATCAATTTAGATATACGTACTGTACTATACGTAAAAAACATAATAATTATATATTTTAAAATACATATAACAATAATATCTTATTTCGAAAAAACCGTACAGCATTAATTTACAAATTCGTTTTAATACAACCCGGTGGCAGGACAACAGGCAGTAATCACCCGCCGCCCCGAGCAGGCACTCGCAATGGGCAGCCGTGGGTCCGGCAGCTCCGCGGGGACCTAAGTCGGGGTCCTCGTTGCTCCACGCCCCTTCTCTCCCCCGGCCGCTCAGCTACCGACGCCATGGTGAGCGAATTTCTCCTCTCGCAATCCGACGCCATCCTCCCCCGTCTCGAGCCATCCGCCCTCCGCAGATCGTTCGGCTCGCGCCCCTCGTTCCGCCTGAGCGACGCGTTCGGGATTTGGGCACCGATTCGCGCACAAATCCGAGATTTTTTAGTTGTTTGAAACTCCATTGAGTCGCGGCCCCGACCCCCGGGGGCTCGGCCTAACCCGACCCCGCTCTCGCCTAGTTACCGCGGCCGCCCGAGAGGCGCGGTCGGGCGGCTGGAGTAGCGAGGCGAGGGTGGCCGGTGCTCGGGGCACCCGCGTAAAAAACACGGGAATATTTTTTTTATAAATAGATGTATGCCTCGCTTGGAGGTTCTTTAAACGTTACCGATTATTCGCAGTGGAGTTGGTCGATTGTGCAAAGTTAAGCCGCCGCGTTCGATGTCGACCATGCGGCTACAGGCGGCAATAATCGAAACGTGGTTTCTGCTCGAGTAGCTTCGCTTTATCGCCCCTCGGGTCGGGTAGTGTGACGTGGCCGTTCGTGACAACCCTGGTGGTGGTGGTGGTGGCGGTCGCAAAGTTCGGTGATGACCACGCGGCTTTGTGCCAGAGAGCGGGGAGGAGGCTCGCTCATTGGAAACTCGTGTTACTGCTTGTGTCCTGGGCTTCCCCTAGGTCGACTCGGCATCAATGCTATCTGTAAATTGTGTCACTGGGGAAACAAATGCCTGGCCACCCAAACCCCCTTGTGTACCGTGCCGGCCTTCATTAGTGCTCGCTAGCAGCGCTTGCTTCAAAAGTCTGTTAAGGCAACGCAGTGGGTGGGTCTTTGTCACAGTGTGTCTGAAGTGATCTTGCCTGTGTACAGTGTGTTTAACTCTCCGCCTGTTTCCCCGTGCGAGTGGTTTTTTAGTTTCCTTCTGTTCCCTTGCGTGGCCCTCTGCTTTGGAGAGCGGTGGCGCAGTGGTTAGCGCGCTACGCTACGAACCCGGCGACCCCAATTAGATTCCCGCTCACGACCAACACCGGTGACGATTATCTGAACCGGTCTTGGGGCCTCCCCTAGATGGACTCGGCCTCAAATGAGTACCTGTTGCGATATTTAAACATCGCCACTCGGGAGACAAAGGCGGACGGGCGTGGTATTGCCCACCCACCCCTTCGTGTGCCGGGCTGCCCTTAATCGGCGCTGGCTAACAAGTACTTGGCCCAAAAATCTGTTAAGGCTATACGGGGAACTTTGTTTTGTTTGTTCCCCTGTAACCATCGCCTGTGTGCCTTCTTTGCGCCGTCTGTATTATTTTCCTACGGCCCTCTCCACCCCCCCCCCCCCCCCGTGTCCTCCGTCTCCCTTTGCCCCCCCCCACCCCCCAATGTACCTGTGTCGTCTCAATGCACCAGTCTCTTTCTGTTCCCTCTACCTGTGATTCTCCCTCGCTCTGCCTCGAGCCCCCTCCCATGCACACGTGTCCTCTGTAGGTGTTGTACCCTCCCGTGTAAACTGCACGTCTCCCTGTGTGTCCGCAGAGTGAAACAGCAGCCGTAACTATCCGCACGCGGAAGTTCATGACGAACCGCCTTCTGCAGCGCAAGCAGATGGTGAGTAGTTGGAGGCGACGCCGCCGCCGCTCTCCTTGCGGGGACACGGCAGTGCTTGTGGGGTACCTGTTGCGTGGAAACAATTTGGGAGCGGTGGTGGTGCAGCGGTTAGCGCACCGCATGCGATACGAATCCGGCGATCCGGGTTGGATTCCCGCTCACGGCCAACACCGGTGACGATTCTCTAAAACCGGACCTGGGCCTCCCCTTGGTCGACTGCTTCAAATGAGTACCTGGTGCAGTGTGTAAACATCGCCACTTAGAGAGACAAAGGCGGCCGGACGTGGTGCTGGCCACCCACCCCCTCGTGTGCCGTGGCGGCCTTCATAGGTGCTCGATAACAGCGCTTACCCCAATTCTGTAAAACCTATACGGGAATCTTTCACTTTGTGGAATTATAACTTTTTCGCCTTGTTCTCTGTGAGTAGTGGAATTTAAATTGTGAATCGTGGTGCGTTGATGGTTGCATGAGTAGTGGTGCTTTGAGTGACGGTGCGGTGAGTGGAATTGATGTGTGGTGGTCCTAATGAATGAGGTGTAGTGGTGGTCCGGATGTCAATGTGGTGAGGTGGCCTAATGAATGATGTGGTTATGGCTTTGGTGAATGAAGTGGTTGTGGCCCTGGTGAATGAAATGGTTTGCGGGCGTGAATGACGATCCACGGGCCGTCCCCAGGTGGTTGATGTCCTCCACCCGGGCAAGGCGACGGTGCCCAAGACAGAGGTGCGCGAGAAGCTCGCCAAGCTGTACAAGACCACCATGGACGTGGTCTTCGTCTACGGCTTCCGCACGCAGTTCGGAGGTGGCAAGACCACGGGCTTCGGCATGATCTACGACACTCTGGACTTCGCCAAGAAGAACGAGCCCAAGCACCGTCTCGTCAGGGTGCGACTCCAAAATCCCTCGCCACTGTTTGAGATCTCCTCCGTGTCAAGTCTTTTTTTTACAACTTTGCTGGTCAATGTCCAACACCATCATCCTGCGAGAAGTTCTTGTAGATGTTCAAGCAGCCTTATGGGTCCTGGGGTGTTTAATAAGCGTTTGAAGCTGTGTTAACGAGAACGAACATTACTTTTGTGTCCGTGAAATGCCATGCTATGCTTTTATCGTGGTTTTATTCTGGAAACATTTTTTCTATGAATACCAAATTAAGACCAAGAATTCATGTTTTAAAACGCAGTTATGTATACAATGTTAAGCTAACAAAGTATTATTCTCGTGGATGGTAATATGGTCGGGCGTTAGATGCCATTGTTAAGGTCTGCTAGCCACCAGGAAGAGGGTTTGGTTTTTAGGAGAGAGTTGGTGTAGTTTTGCTGTTCATTGGAAGAGCGCAGGCTGCAGTGGTTTAAAATATGATCCGTAGTTTGGGTTGCATGGCCACAATTGTTCTGTGGCTTGTCTTTAACCTTCCATGCATCAAGAGGATGCACACATCGGCCTCTTGATATGTGTTGATCTGATAGTGGTGCAGTCGGTGCTGTGACGTATAAAGCCAGCACTGATTGCCTGGCGCGTGACATTTCTGCACCGCTAACCTCACGTCGGCATTTGCACGTTCAGATTTTGAGCTTCAGAAGAACGATGTAACATTTTCTTTTTATAATTTCTTTCCCCTAAAATAACACATGCCGGACGTCATATTCAGCCACGTTATTTCGAAGCCAAACTCTTAAATGATTAATGGTCAGATGTGCTCTCGCGATGACCATTGAATTGATGTAAAAACGTGTGGAAGCAACGTCACTGTTGAATCACAAAAGTACAATTGACTATTCCTGAAGTTTTCTCATGACCAAAGCTTCTAAAGTGAGCTTTCAATACGATCACTTTAAAGATTGTTTTCCCCATTACACATTCGTTCCTATGTTCGGAACGCCTAGAGAAATTCTACGCGTGTATCCACGACATTAGAGTTGTTTTTTTTGGGTGCCTTCCTTTAAGTGCTAGCAAGGGGCTGTGAAACCAAAGCACGTCTGCAACTACGAGGTGACCCAACGTTCTATTTCCCCCCGGGTCTTTTGTGTGCAGCACGGGCTGCTGGAGCGCAAGAAGACATCCCGCAAGCAGCGCAAAGAACGCAAGAACCGTCAGAAGAAGGTCCGCGGCACGGCCAAGGCTGCTGTCGGCGCCGCTGCCAAGAAGGTGAGACCGGAGGAGAAGACAGGGGAGCGGGTCTTGCGTGCGAGTTCGTTTTGAGTGCCTGCCGGACGCGCGTGGACGAGAACGTGGCGGTTTATCCGAGTACTTTCTTGGAGATGGCAATGTGTTCAACTCGTGACGTCGTGGGTGATGCACGAGTTTGTTTGAGTTGGCGAGTCGGTGGTATCGTGATCCGCTCACAAGGTGTCGCTCTCCCCTTGCGTCCGGGACTCGCAGAGGCGATGAGAGGTAACCGCCCGCCAGCGGCGACACGTGGCTGGCGGTCCGGGGTAGTGAACAGCGATATCCCGGTGGCGATATCGTCTTGTGTATTCGCGACATCTCGGTGTGGCTGCATTTGCACCGCAGATAGCTGGAGTCTAAATAACGATTTGCTGTTTACTCTCCTGCCGGTACAATGTCGTCACGTGGCTTCTATTTACAAGCCTTATGGATGGCATTTACCAAAGTAGTGTAGATTTAGCATTTTACACTTGGTGACTGCCATGTGAGTGCAACACATTGTGATGCAGTAGCATCATATGCACTTGCATCGCAAATGTGTTACTCAACTTTCTTATTCAATACTTTGGAGCAAAGCTGCGTCGTGTTTTGTTAATATTAAACACAACCATTTCTCCTCTATGCAAATCACTATTCCATCAACATATATTCAGGATTGTAGCAGAAAAATTCTCAAGTCTGTCCCAGCTTTTTCCTCCACCATTCATCTGCCTCCATGTATGGAATATATCTTCCCTTTCAGCTGGAGGGATCTGTGTAGAGCGGAGTTCAGGCCGCGCAAGCTCTAACCACCGAGTGTCCGTGTATCACAGGTTCTGACGCGCGTTGGCGAATGTGTAGTTCCCATTGTGCACTTAAGAGACTTTGGTTGGACGCTAGGCATGTAACGATTACAACTGATTCTTATGTTCACAATGAATGCGTTGCACTGTGTGTCCAAGTATCGATAGCTGCAGTTTGTGCGAACTTTCTATATTTTGGCCAAATGAAACAAAGTGAGAAGCAAGACGGTGCAGACCGTGCACTGCGGAAGAAACGGTACAAAGGAAGTCCGTACAGAGGAGACGGCTATAGACAAGATGGTACAAACGAGATGGGCAGTAGAAACCAGAGGTGGGACAAAGTCATTGTTATGCAAGTCCAAGTCGAGTCGCAAGTCATCAAATTCATGACTCGAGTCTGACTCGAGTCCAAGTCACATGACTCGAGTCCACATCTCATAGGTGGGACAAAGTCATTGTTATGCAAGTCCAAGTCGAGTCGCAAGTCATCAAATTCATGACTCGAGTCTGACTCGAGTCCAAGTCACATGACTCGAGTCCACACCTCTGGTAGAAACTAACCAAATCGGATTAGTTTCTTGACAACGAATGGCAAGAAGGAGAGTTGTCACATCCCTAGCGTGCCTGGCGCTGATGTTGAGAGCGACGAGGGCAAGGGAGAGACGGCGCAGGTTTGGTCTGTCTGTGCAGTGTTGACGTATGTCTCCTCCTCCCCTCGCCCCCCTTCCTCCGTGCGTGCCCCCCCCCACACGACGACCCACAGAAGTAGCGGCGAGGTGGCTACAGGTAATGGTAATGGCCCGCGCCCCCCCCCCCCCCCCGCTGCTGCTGCTGTGCGATCCACCACAAACTTGCTTTGGCTGCAGCTCGCGGCTGTGCTAACGACGATACCTGCAACCATTGTAGCATGCGCGTCGGCGGCGGTGTTGGTGGTGGGGTGCGGTGGCCGTGCGCATGTGTGTGCATGCTGTCGTGATCATTTTTCTGAAATCAACGTTGGCCATCGGGCGCAAATCTCACCGCTTTACGACTCGCTTGGGAATTAAGATGCTCGTTTAAATCTACGAATTGACGATCTTCACAACTTAACCCTGCATCAAAGTGATTTCCAGCTTGGCAGATGATGACCTGGCTTATTTTTTGTAGGTAACGGTTAAATATTACGGCCGATCTCAAAGCTGGCTTGCTTTTTTTTGTTAACGAAGATTAAAGTCTATAAGGTCACAATTGCATGGTGTGTAAGCTGAGCGGCGGTGTTTGCAATGTCTTGTTTAATCGCGCTGTGATTATTGTATGGCGATTGATTATGCTTTCACCATTGCATGCTGGCATCGCGTGCGTCTGAGCGCGAGTGATCCTTCGTGTGTGTGTGGACCATCTCTGCATGTACCTCTTGTAGCTCCGCTGGCTTCCAAACAACGCCCCCCCCTGCCCCCTTTATAGTTGCGGATTCGCTTTGGGCTTTGTGGGATTGCATGCATCGGACAGACTCGGTGTGATGGACTGTTTGATCGCGGTTTTCAGTTGCATGTGATCGGTTGCTGTGACCCGCAGGAGTGGAATCGCATGCGCTTGCTTGTGCGTAACCGCGTGTTTCATGCCGTGTCCTGACATCGTCTCTCTCTGTCTTTTGCAGAAGGACTAAGCATCCTGGATGTCCGTTTGTCAAGACTTTTGACACGGTTGTACATTGCGAAATAAAACACCCGAAGCTGGACAGTCTGTGCTTGCGCTCTCTCTGTGTTCACGCGGAGCTGTGGTGAATGGGTGGAAACGATAACGCACGTCTCAACGATGTGATATTGTTTCTTGGGCTCGCAATAATATGCCATCCGATTACGTGTGGAAGGACCGGATGGTTTTCAATTGGTGTACGCACGTGTGTGATAAACTCTTTGTCACCGCTGCGGCACTGATGGTGCTACCGTTCACCACAGTGTGAACCAAACTAAAATCTCATCGCAACTAAATTGGCACAATTTGACTTGCCAGAGTGGAAAGCGAATTGTTGCAGTCCTAGTGCTGAGGTCTTTTTATTTTAACGCTTTTCTTTTACGGCCAGATCGGGACCTGCATTTAAATCAAGCCAACGGCCAATTCCAGTGAGAGAAACCACATAAAACAGCATCACAGTCAGTGCTCAGGTGAAACTTCTTATCACTTTCTGTGAGCAAAGGTCCAAAACGCCAAGTAACGGAGAACGAATACGTTTCTCGTTCAAGGTTTCACAGCGCCGCTTGGAGCGAGTGAGGATATGAGGGAATCTCACAGTGGAGAAGTTGTGGTGGGTAGCGTGGCAGTTGTACACGGTGTGGGTGCGATGAAACTGGTAAACAAAATGCTACAACTACCTCCTGAGTTGACGAAGCAGCGTCTCTTCCACGTATTTGTCCACACGTCAAAAACAAACACTGGAGACCGGCAAATGCTCCCCCTCGATCTTCAACGTCTCCAGGAGCCCACGGCCCTGTGATTAATATTCAAGTCGACATAGAAATTGGCAAGAGGTCAAGAGCAATCTTGATTTGAAGCTTTCGTGACTGCTGGAATCCTCCATACTCTTGGTTCTTTCGAAACCAAAGAGTAAGTCAAGTAAGTCGAGAGCAATGAATGAATGTGGCTGCGGCACCATGGTCGTTACGTGGTCCCAAGGTGACCCCTGCAGAGGAGAGAACTCTGCCCACGAAGTGCCAGGGCACTCAAAGGGCGGGCCATGCCGGACGAGATGCACATTGCCATCTTGTGTTTATTGCCACTTGCCACGGTGACGAAATGGTAACAACCTCACCTGGTGCGCAGGAATTTGATCCTGACCTTTGACGCCTGCTGTGTGTTTGGAGTTGGTGGCGTCTCTCACCCAGTGGTCGCGTGGATTTTTCTTAAGGCTCCGGTTTTTCCCTGCACATTTAGAGCCGGCGTCACGCGTTTAGAGGTTTTGGCTGCTCTATGTTTACACAATGATGGGCCACTTTGTTGAGCCATCACCTGTGGCCAAGTTGCGTCTGAAAAAAGAGCTACATAGCTCGGTGGGCCTTACCTGGTAAGAATTGTTTTAATTATAGTTTAAGAGTTTTATCTTCAACGGGGAAGAAGTCTGGGGACGGGATGGAGCCGCCACTGGCGGTGGACGTAGTCGTGGCGACGTCTTGGGTAAGTCGTCACCCCCGCTCGCTGCCCCCTCCCGGTCCAAGTTGAGTTCGCTCGTCACGAGGTGAAGATTTCTCCGTCGAGCATGAAGTGTGCCGATTCAGCACGGCCAGTGGGGAGCGAGGGCAGACTTCGATTAGCGTTTCGGAAGCATTTTCAGATGTTGTGGAAACATCGCAAGCCGTGCAGCATGATCATTGAGCAACAGTAACATGTTCACTGTTTTCTAACGGGACATGCTTCCGCAACCGGTCATCTTCACTGGAGATCAACTTCCTCTGTCCATTAAGCAGTTCCCATCCCTCATACACTTTCATTCCTCTCACAATAGTATGGTCACGCAAATCACGCGATTTAGTGGAGGCTTGTGTGGACTAATGAGTTTGCAAACAATGTTTATTGCACAAAAGCACCGCTTTGTGTGGAAATAATATTTACATAATCTTTACACATCATGGAATTAATACAAATTGAGTCCAAGGCCCATGCTGTATCGGGCAGCTCCACTCCATGACGGTCCAGAGCCGGGGCCCACACCAAATCCAGCAGTCGGTCTCGATACAACACAAAAGCACGTGTTTCGGGAATGGCCAATTGCCCTTTATCGCACTTTGTCAATGCACTGCTGGATGAAGGCCACCCCACGTCACGTGGGCAATAGAGCCTGTCGTATTGCACCTGCTGACACACCTATCGCCACTTGTTGAGCGATGGAGATGCGGCGTGACTACACGGGTGGCCTTTGCCGAGGTCTGCCACTTGGGCCGGATGCCTCCCTCATCACGGCCATGCCGAGCGTCTTGCGGGGAGCAGCTTGGGGGCCCTGCCAGGTGCCAAGGGGTCTCTCCATCTCGACGGGGAAGGCAGACACCGGGGCCTCGGTGAGAGCGCATGAGGGGCTCTGGTGCCAGTAGCGCGGGGATGGACGACTCGGGGTCCACGAGTGAGTGGATGGAAGACCCCCCCCCCCCGGGTCTCGGGGAGGAGATCGGCGGGGCCGGCTTGGGCCAGCCCGGCTCCCGCACCGCTCCGGGTCTCGTTCGCCGTCAGGTAAGCGCTTCGTGAGTTCCCGAGTCTGGGTAAGGGGCCGTCCATAAATTACGTCACGCACCTGGGGAGGGGGGGGGGGTGAGAAATGTGACGTCACAAAAATGCGCAACTTTAAATAAATATAGAATTGTTATAACAACACTAATTGTTCTAACAACACTCCTACAACATCAGAGTGCAGCGCCACATTAAATATGCACTACAATGACGATAGTTTAAAGCGACTTGAAGCATGTTTTATTTTCAAAATGGAAATATGGTTTGGGTGGGGGGGTCAGAGCTTTTTGACGTCATATTTGAGGGGGGGTCTGACTTTTTGAGACGCCGTGTGACGATGGGGGGGGGGTTAAAAATCGTCCAAAATCGCGTGACGTCATTTATGGACGGCCCCTAAGAACACGGGGGGGGGGGGCAGTGAGGGAGTTGGCATCAGCGCTGTACCCAATCCGTCAGTGCCGCTCATCACAGTCATTGATCGTCGACATTCTACAGTCGTTGGGATCAATTGTGACGAGAGAAGGGGGAGCACGTGGACGGGGGGTCACGTGCTTCCCAGAGACATCGTCATGGCGGTCACATGGCGCGGGGTTTGTAAAGACACGTGTCTACAGGGGCATGGTGTGACAGCTGTGGTGAAATATGAATTCATTTGAGAACGATTCAACTCTCAATCTTAATCTTCTTGGTTCTTTCGGTAAAGTCACGTAGAAAGTTTTTTTTCTACGTGACTTTACCGAAAGAACCAAGAAGATGAATCCCTGCAGTCACGAAAGCTTTAAATCGAAATAAAATCTCAATCTTAATTCAATCATGGTCGCTATTTAAATCGTTATTTTCAAGCGCCGTTCATCATCATTACCAACCAATGCAAAAAATCATTTGGTGAATACATTGTCAATCGGTAAAAAAAACATTGACACTTGTGAATAGTGAATCCATTTAATAACCATAACATCATTTTAGAAATCACAGTTGACATGAGAACGGTATTCGTTTCGCGTCATCACGATCGCTAAACGCCGGCGAAGTGAGGGCGGTGCCGCTCGACCGCGGGTGCCGCCGCCTCCTCCTCCTACTCGGTGCGGCTCGTGGGAGGGTCGAGGACTTCTCCGAGTTCACGGCCGCTCGGCGCTGCGAGTGTGGATGGCGAGCCTCCGGGTGAAACACGGGGGTGGTGGATAGCCCCCTGGTCGAACGAGGGGGATTGAGGAGCCTCTGGGTAGAACATGGAGCCCACTGGCTGAATGAGGGGGCTTTAACAGCCCCCTGGCTGAACTGGAGTTGAGGAATAATGATGGTGGTGGTGGTTGCTTATGCCCCCACTGAAGATGAACATCGGTGGAGGGATGCAGGCAAGGCCGATGAGTCAGATAGCTTTTATTATCTCTTGTCACGGGTGCGAGCTAAAGTGGCCCCTCGAAATAGTCATCCTGTTGGGTGACTCATGCACGAGTGGGTCATGATGTTGGCACCTCGGTTGGAGGGATTGAAAGGCATGGGCCAGATCAATTCAATAACAGTAGGGGGCTGCTAGATTTCCGTGCAGCCCATGGGCTTGTAATTACCAACACGATGTTCCGGCATCGGCGCATTCCGCACATCATGGATGCATGCCGGATCCAAGCAAGAACATCTGCTGGACTACGTAGTGACGGAACAGAGGATGCGGGCCCATGTCCTTGACACCAAGACCTACCGTGGAGCTGATCTGCCCACTGACCATCGGCTTATTATCTGTAAGATGCGCCTGCCATTCTTCCACTCTGGTGGTGGTTGTCCATCTAGGACCACATTTAAACCCACAGTGGCATGGTCTCAGCTAGCTGATGAAAGCTGCAAGCGAGAATTTCATCATTGCATGCAGCTGGGGTTGACATCGTCCCCTCTTCTCCTGATGCCGAGGGGAATGGGTGAGGTTTAGGACTGTGGCTCATGCAGCTGCAATGGTTGCATTGGGTACATGGTCTAAACCTCCCCAGAGACCCTGGCTGACGGAGGAGGTGTTCCGGCTGGCTGAGAAAAAGCGACAGGCCCACTCTCATCGGCTACAGCATCCCACGTCGTAGATTGAGGGGGCTTACCACGAGGATCAGTGGTGGTCGCGCGTTGCTGAGGAGATGAAATCTGTCTCAGTAGCCCGCCATCACAAATCACTTTTAATTCCATCAGAAAAATAACTTAAACCACTATACCTATCACCATCCTTCGGGTAAAGAAAGGTGATCCTATCTCCAACCCGCAGGAACAGGTTTGCACGTTTACTGAGCATTTTTGTGAGCTCTTGGGGGAGGGGATATCCCTCAGCCCAGAAAACATCATGGGACAAAGTGGAAATGACCCTACTGAGGCTATGGTGCCTCAAATATTGGAAGAAGTAATCACCCTTTGTGGGTGGCTCGCTAAAGTGCCGTCTATTAAGGAAGTACGGAAGGCGAATCAGACTCTGAGACCAGGAAAAGCGCCGGGCAGAGATGATCTCCCAAGCGAACTGCGGAGGGAGGGTGGCGTTTGTGTGCAAACTGCTCTATATGACCACCGAACGGGTTCCGCAGGATCGGAAGGATGTCCTGGTGGTCCCCATCTTTAAGAAGGGGAACCGCACAGACTGTAATAACTAGAGGGGCATCTCCCTTCTCAGTGTGCCGGGAAAGGTCCTGACAAGGAATATTCAACATCGCCTTCCCAGGCACACAAGGAGAGGCTTGCCCCAGGCCCAATGTGGTTTCAGGAAAGGGCGGTCCTGCATAAACGCCATATTTTCTGTCCGTCTGCTACAGCAGAGGTGTATGGAATTCCAACAGGGCCCATATCTCTTCCTTATTAACTTGGTCAAGGCCTATGATGCCATCAATAGGCCTGGGCTCTGGGTTGCTCTTTGTAATTTCTGGGTCCCTGGCTCTGCTCACAATCATGAAGGACCTTCATGATGGTGGGCAGGCCCGGGTACAGCTACTTGGCCTGGAGTTAGAGCCATTCTCTCTCCACCTTGGGGTGCGACAGGGGTGTCCTCTGGTGCCTACATTATTTAACATATTTTTTAACCCCGCAGTTTGAGAGACCTTCGTTTAATGTACCGGAGGAATCTCCATCTGGCACAGATACAATGGGAGGCTGATCGATGCCCAGGTGCGGTCTAGAGATGGCTCCCTAATGGCCAATCGTGTTATGTATGCCGATGATCTGATGATTGCTGCTCACTCAGAGAAGGAGTTGGAGGCGCTGCTGCTGAACATGTAGCGTGCCACTAAGAGGTGGGGCCTTACCATCAGCCCCTCCAAAACGAAGCACCTGCCTGGGTATGTTGTATCATCAAGCACTCAACGCCCTCAACTCACCATTGGCGGGGAGTTGTGGAGAGAGTGGAGAGGTTTCCGTACCTGGGCAGTGTGCTTATGACCAGCTCTGGTTTGACAGCAGATGTCTCACTGCAAATCAGTCGAGCGGCATTATATTTTCATCAGCTGCTGAACGCTGTGTGAAAGCTGCCTGGTCTGTCTCTCCACACGAAGCTTCGGGTCTTCTCGGCTCCAGCCATGCCCTCCCTTCTCTATCCTTGCGAAACGTGGACTCTCCTAATGGAACATCTTCACCGGTTAGAAACATTCAGGCTGGCCTGCCTGCGATGTAGTTTTGTTATTTTTTTTAATTTTCTTTAAACCTATCTATACGTGACTTTACCGAAAGACCCAAGAATATGAATTCCTGCGGTCACGAAAGCTTCAAGTCAAGATTTGACCCCCGTTAAATCCCGAACGGATCGCCGCCTGCCTTCTGCGCGGCCTTCCGAAGCTCACTCCGCTCGCACCGCGGGTGAGCGTCTTCCCCGTCTCTGTGTGAACCACCAACCCCCCCCCCCCCCCCGTGTCGCGGTGGTTCCCAGTTGGCCAACGCGAGGTGGCGCTCTGAGCACGCAGCGCCGCGCTTAGCTGATTGCAATCCCAATCAACCAGGTGGGGTGTTGACTATTACTCGTAAGAACCTCCTGGTTACACCAGCCCACAGGGGATTATTGTGTCCGTCCGTCGTGCAGGGAGGGGCTGGTGGGGAGGGAGGAGCTGGGTGGGGAGGGGCTTGGTGGGGGAGGGGGTGGGGGGAGGGGCTGGGTGGGGGGTGGAAGGGGTGGGGCTGGGTGGGGAGGGGCTGGTCACCCCGTGGTGCCCTTATAAAACTCAACGTTTAACCTATTCACGCCGGCTTGTGCCCACCCTCACAGTTGGGCATATTTGCGGAATACACCACGCCGCTGTTGACCCTGGCCATTGACCGAGCAACCCAACGTTCCTATCAGCTCCCTCCGCAGGAATGTGTTATGTTAGACGACTCTCTGTGTTGTATTGCGTTGTATTTCTAAGTTTACTCGGTTTGTTTTCTCTTTCATTCGTACCTGATGATGATTGCTTGTGTTGCAATCAAAACGTCATATGAGATTATTTAATTTGTGTTTTCCTTCTACGTGACTTTACCGAAAGAACCAAAGAGTGATTGCAATCCCACCCACCACCGGTGGTGACTTCGATCTGCGCGCGTTGTTGATGTATCGATTTAGCTATCGATTGTTAGGCTGTCGTATACGTGACGGCACAGACCAAGGGGATCTCATTGAGTGGTTCTCAAACGGGGCGGGGGGGGGGGGGTACCTGTCAACCCCTTATCAGTGCCCGACCTTATCACAGACCAATTCAGACCGTATTGGTCACCCCGTGCCCCTTATACATCTCAACGTGCATCCTGATACACTACACTATACACTACACACGCCACTAATCACTACACTATACGCTACACTATACACTACACGATACACTACACTATACACTACACACGCCATTAATCACTACACTATACACTACACTATACACTACACGATACACTACACTATACACTACACACGCCATTAATCACTACACTATACACTACACTATACACTACACGATACACTACACTATACACTACACACGCCACTAATCACTACACTATACACTACACTATACACTACACTACTATACACTACACTATACACTACACACGCCACTAATCACTACACTATACGCTACACTATACACTACACGATACACTACACTATACACTACACACGCCATTAATCACTACACTATACACTACACTACACGATACACTACACTATACACTACACACGCCACTAATCACTACACTATACACTACACTATACACTACACTACTATACACTACACTATACACTACACACGCCACTAATCACTACACTATACACTACACTATACACTACACGATACACTACACTATACACTACACACGCCACTAATCACTACACTATACACTACACTATACACTACACTACTATACACTACACTATACACTACACTACTATACACTACACTATACACTACACTATACACTACACTACTATACACTACATTATACACTACACTACTATACACTACACTACTATACACTACACTACTATACACTACACTATACACTACACTACTATACACTACACTATACACTACACTACTATACACTACACTATACACTACACTACTATACACTACACTATACACTACACCACTATACACTATTATACACTACACTACTATACACTACACTATACACTACACTACTATACACTGCTATTCACTATTTATTCTACATGGACAACTCATTTGTTTACAACTGCTTCTTTTTGTTGTTGTTGTGTTTAGTTTGTTATCCTTCCCCCCGTACCTCCGATTACGTACGGTGCACAAGATGTTCAACGTGCGGACAGGCGATCATTGATTATTCGGGGGAGGGGGCGCCGGATTTTCTAAACCGTCGGGCAATTACCACGACGTCGTCATCGTCATTAGTTTTTTTTTTATCTTATTTTTGCACATTCATGCATGACATTATGTGTTCAGGTGCTGTGGTCTTTTTTATTTACTGTTTTCAATTTGTTTACGGTGTGAAATTGCCATAAATAAGCGTACGAACAGACAAAAAAATATCAACATAATACCGTAAAGAAGTTCGCGTATTTACTGGACCGTACTTAGGGGCCGTCCATAAATGACGTCACCCACCTGGGGGGGGGGCGGTCAGACATTTGTGACGATGTGTGACGAGGGGGGGGGGGGTTGAGAAATGTGACGTCACATCAAAATGCGCAACTTTAAATAAATATAGACAACAAGTTCTACTTAATTAATTAGACTTTTTAATAAATGTTTTCTCCTACAACATCAGAGTGCAGCGCTACATTAAATACGCACTACAATGACAATAGTTTAAAGCGATTTGAAGCATGTTTTTTTTTCAAAATGGAAATATGGTTTTGGGGGGCGGGGGGCAGAGCTTTGTGACGTCATATTTGAGAGGGGGGTCTAACTTTTTGTGACGCCGTGTGACGAGAGGGAGGGGGGGGGTCAAAATCGTCCAAAATCGCATGACGTCATTTATGGACGGCCCTTTACGAGCCCGAGTCACGCCGACCACGATCGTGCAGGAGACGGTCACTGCGCGAGCGTGCCCAGAGGGTGTCTCCCGAGAGACGAGGTCGTTCCCCGAGTGAGTGACCGGGTAGGATGGCTGGGGGTGGCTGTGTGGTCGGTGCGGGATTCTGAGGGATTCTGAGAAGCTTTCCCTAAACGTGACCCACCCCCCCCCCTCCGCGTCTAGGAAGGGCGTGTGCTCGGAGCGTTTGCTTATTCAGATTGCTGGATGTGGCTCCTGCTTCATGCGTTCGCGCACACGCGGTGCGCTGCTTCGTTGAGCTATCATCTGTGGCCAGGGCGACCTCGAGAAAATGATGCTCGCGGTAGCTCAGCGGGATTTTGTCTGCTAAAATAAAAATAGTAAAAAAATTTTTAGTAAAGTCACGAAGAAGGGAAATAATACAATAATAAAAATATACAACAACTAGCAGAAGTACCCGGCGTTGCCCGGGTGAAAAATATATTTCTTAATAACCTTACATATATACACAGATGGGCTGCTACCCCCCCCCCCCAGCCACGATCTCCTCGGCCGCTGTGCAGTAATATGTACGGCCTATAGTGTGGTGGGGTGTCGAGGCCTAGTACCGTGCAGAGCCTCCGGCCTCGCCTAAATTGCCCACCCGGCTGAGGCTGGGTACTGGGGCCGTTACCCCCCCCCCCCCCGCGCTACAATAATAGTGTGTAATCGCTATCATTTTATTATCTACCGACCCTATAATAGTAATTGCACACATTGGGGTGGGGGGGGAGTGAAGAGGACGTGAAACTTTGATGAATTTACCTCAGAGTCGCGTGTTAATGCGTGCGCATATTTTTAACGGGAATTAAAAATGGCGTCCACCCCGCAGCGAATGCGTCGCTACCCGTTGCCAGGGGCAACCGCCGTGGAAAACCAAACGGACCAATCGTGTCTCGCAAATCCCTCACATTTCGTCCAATGAAACTGCGCATGGTCCGGCGACACACAGACAGACAGACACACACACAGACAGACAGACAGATTTGCGATTTTATATATATATACAACAATATAGAGAATTTCATTACTTTATTATTTCCCTTCTACTTTACCGAAAGAACCAAGAATATGAATCCCTGCAGTCACGAAAGCTTTAAATCTAAATTATAGTAATTTGCTTACCTTTTCTATACTGTGCACTCATGTCGTGTTTTTGTTTATTGTTTATTGTCGTAACGTTCTAACTCGCTCCTACTGGACATCTGTGAAAAAAAGCTTCATAGCTCATCGGATTCCTCCTCAACGTACCCTGGGCGTTCGGGCGGGGAGGGGGGCAGTGAGATGAAACGCGTCCAGGAGAGGGCAGCAGCTGATGGCTTTATTTCACTTGGGGGAGGCGAGAGATGAAATCCGCTCTTCTCACGCCCGCCAAAATGCGCGAGACGGCGCGAGTCCCTGAGCCGAAGCCGGCAACGGCGCGGAACGGGGATTGCTCCACATCAGTCCAGCGATGCACTCGGAGCGGGAGAGGGGGCTGCCCGCTTGTTTACGTGCAGCCCCGCACGCAGCCCACATGCAGCAACGCGGCTCACGCATCTGGCATCGGCGCGTCCGCGCACCTCCGATTGGCACGGTTTGCTACGCGCGGTGCGAAAGAGGTTCAACATACATACCGTGCACGTGCATCTAGATTTGAAGCTTTCGTGACTGCAAGGATTCATACTCTCAGGTTTTTTTCGGTAAAGTCACGTAGGTAAAAAAATAAAATTAAAATTAATAAAAGTAAAATAAAAATCACGACGTTTCGGAGGCAACACAAGCTTTCGTCTTTAGGTGGAACCGTCACAGCATGCTTGCTTAATTTTAAATGTTTTACCTACGTGACTTTACCGAAAAAACCTAAGAATATGATTCCTTGCAGTCACGAAAGCTTCAAATCTAGAGGTAGTTAACATCTCCAAGTCACCGCGCCGCCCCTTGGCCTCAGCTCGCCACTGGAAGTTGCATGCGAGCATTGGATCGTGGCTTGCAGCTCGGGTTGTCATCCCCCCACCCCACACATCACCCAACCACCTCCGATGCCAAAGGGGAAATGGGCGAGGTTCAGGAATGTGGCTCACGGTAGCTGCCTGTGGCAGTGTTGGATACCTAGTCCCAGACATCCTCAGAAATGTTGGCTGATTGTGGAGGAGGAGGAGGTGTTCCAGCGAGCCGAGATCCTCCGCGTAAAATATTTACGGAAATTCGTGACATTGGGCAGGCCCGGGTAGCCATGGCCACGTTCACCCTGGGACGCTGCGTGGATGTTCTCTGGAAGCCGTCCCTGGCCATTACCCCCTGAATTTACACCGGTCGTATGGGAGGATAATAGATGCCTGAAGTATGTTAAGGTCCCGACTGATGGCTTGTTAATTGCTACTTTGTTGTTATTATATATGTGCTTGTTTAGCCAAGAAAAGCCTCACCGAGTTTCGACTTGTTTTTGTTAGCTATGAACTAAAAACTATTTTAATTAAAAAAATAACAATTTTTTTATTCTACCAGGTAAGGCCCACTGATTTATATAGCTATTTTTTTCAGAAGCGACCTGGCCACAAGTGATAACAAAGTGGCTTATCTCGTGGACATTTATAGTAGCCACAGACTCTGAAGGCGCGATGTTGATTCTAAATGTGGAGGGTAAAAACAGAGGACCCGGAGAAAAATCCACGCGACCACGGGGAGAGAGACTCGCACACTCCACATATACAGCAGCAGGCGTCAGGGTCGGGATCGAGCTCACGACCTCCTGTATACCAGGCGAGGTAGTCAACATCTCATAGCCACCGTGATGATGAAGATGAGAGAGAGAGACTCGCACACTCCACATATACAGCAGCAGGCGTCAGGGTCGGGATCGAGCTCACGACATCCTGTGTTCCAGGCGAGGTAGTTAGTAATAGTAATTATGACATTTATAACGTGCACAATATTTCGCAGGCATCAATGACCTCCGTGCCTGGCTGAGTGTCGCTCGGAAGAGATACATGATGTGGGGGTCTCTGAACAGTCGCTGTGGGTTGAACGCTGCTGCTGTGAATGTGCAGCAGTAGCAGCAGTAGCGGGGATGATGACGGTGATGATGATGATGATGACCGCGTTCCAGACGACACCGCGCGCTTTCGGATGCGCTTTTAGATTGAAAAGTAATTTCTTTATAACTGTTTTCTGTGTTTCGTTTGTTGTCATTTCCCCGCACCTCCGATTAGCATCCACAGACTCATCACACAGAGACCCACGGACTCACACATCGCACCGCGCGCTTTCAGATGCGCCTCTGCGGCCGTACTGGAACGCTCTTCCTTACGAAATTGTGTTCAGTTTGTCGCACCTCCGATTAGCACGGTGCGAAAGAAGTTCAACGGACATACGGAGAAAACGACACCGGACAGTGACCACGGTTCTGACCACAGGGAGGTTGGGGTCTTAACATCCGTCCCACCGAAGCGGAACACCATTCCCTGTGTCGTCTTAAACGCCCCACGCCCTCGGCTCTCCTTGAGAAAAGAAGGTGGAGACGTCCCCCATTCCTTGGTAGTGAGCTCACGGACAGCTCGGGTTTGGCAGCGGAGGTCTCATTCAGAATTTACACGAGCGCCTATTATCCTTCTGTCGGCTGCGTAACGCTGTGCTGGAGCTATCTGGCATGAAGCGTCGGGTCTTCTCAGCCACAGTTATGCCCTCGCTTCTCCACGCTTACGTAACGTGGACCCCTTCACAGAAACACCTGGGCCAGCTTGAAACATTCAGGCTGGCCTGCCCACGATCCATCCTGAGATTAACCAGACAGGATTGTTTGTCGAGCACAGATCTGGAAACTGCGAGTTCCTCCGGCAAGCGAGGCTTCGTTGGCTGGGTCAATTAGATCATATGCCAAGCCGCGACCGCATGCCCAAGCAGCTTCTGTTTGGCCGGATAGAGAGGGGCTAAACGGGCGCTGCACGGGCTGGAAAAGAGATGGAGTGACGCGCTACAGGAGGATGTGGAGCTGATTGGACTTGCCAATGACTGGTAACCAGCGGGTTCAAGATGTGGCACTGAAGGACGCTGCCGGGCAGTTGGAGGCAGTCGCGCTCCAGAACGAGCGGAGCGCCGGGCGGCTAAAAGGCAGCAAATTGTCACGGCAGGGGGGGCACAGCTGGTGCATCTGCCAGTCGTCTCAGTCAAGTCCGGGACACCTGGCTCTGTCCCGTGACCTCCTGCCAACGAGACCCGGACACTGCAGGTGGCCTCAAGGTGCACCTAGCCTGGCATCACGCATTGTTGTTGTGTTGTCACTGCCCCCAAGTGGCGAATGACGGTTGTTGTATATACGTGTGTACTCTGTGTGTTGATGTGTGCGTATGTGAGTATTGTGTGTGGGGAGCGGTGGCGCAGTGGTTAGCGCACAGGAACCTGGCCACCCGAGTTCAATTCCCGCCCACGACTAACGCGAGTGGCGAATGACTTCAACCAGGCCAGGCCCTTGCCTCGGGTGGACTCCGGAGGGCAACTGTCGACGCCGAGGAGACAAAGGCGGCCGGGCGTGTGTGCTGCCCCCACGCGACACCTTATCGGTGCTCCCAGACGGCACTGGACCCAACAGTCTGCTGACGGCTACACGCGGCGAGCGTGTCTTGTCCCACTGTGCGTCCTCGTGTCGCCTCCATTCACGCGACCCCCACTCCTCGTGTTGAAGGAACGCGTGGATCCAGAGCCCAGGTGATGGTTTCTCGGTGATGGGGGTCCGGGTGATGGGGGTCTGGATGATGGGGGTGTGGGTGATGGGGGTCTGGGTGATGGGGGTGTGGGTGATGGGGGTGCGGGTGATGGGGGTGCGGGTGATGGGGGTGCGGGTGATGGGGGTCTGGGTGATGGAGGTCTGGGTGATGGGGGTGCGGGTGATGGGGGTGCGGGTGATGGGGGTCTGGGTGATGGGGGTGTGGGTGATGGGGGTCTGGGTGATGGGGGTCTGGGTGTTGGGGGTGTGCGTTATGGTGGTGTGGGTGATGGGGGTGCGGGTGATGGGGGTCTGGGTGATGGGGGTGTGGGTGATGGGGGTGCGGGTGATGGGGGTCTGGGTGATGGGGGTGCGGGTGATGGGGGTGCGGGTGATGGGGGTCTGGGTGATGGGGGTGCGGGTGATGGGGGTGCGGGTGATGGGGGTCTGGGTGATGGGGGTGTGGGTGATGGGGGTGCGGGTGATAGGGGTCTGGGTGATGGGGGTGTGGGTGATGGGGGTGCGGGTGATGGGGGTCTGGGTGATGGGGGTGTGGGTGATGGGGGTCTGGGTGATGGGGGTGCGGGTGATGGGGGTGCGGGTGATGGGGGTCTGGGTGATGGAGGTGTGGGTGATGGGGGTGCGGGTGATGGGGGTGCGGGTGATGGGGGTACGGGTGATGGGGGTCTGGGTGATGGGGGTGAGGGTGATGGGGGTCTGGGTGATGGGGGTGCGGGTGATGGGGGTCTGGGTGATGGGGGTGTGGGTGATGGGGGTGCGGATGATGGGGGTCTGGGTGATGGGGGTGCAGGTGATGGGGGTGCGGGTGATGGGGGTCTGGGTGATGGGGGTGCGGGTGATGGGGGTGCGGGTGATGGGGGTCTGGGTGATGGGGGTGTGGGTGATGGGGGTGCGGGTGATGGGGGTCTGGGTGATGGGGGTGTGGGTGATGGGGGTCTGGGTGATGGGGGTGCGGGTGATGGGGGTGCGGGTGATGGGGGTCTGGGTGATGGAGGTGTGGGTGATGGGGGTGCAGGTGATGGGGGTGCGGGTGATGGGGGTGCGGGTGATGGGGGTCTGGGTGATGGGGGTGTGGGTGATGGGGGTGTGGGTGATGGGGGTGCGGGTGATGGGGGTCTGGGTGATGGGGGTGTGGGTGATGGGGGTGCGGATGATGGGGGTCTGGGTGATGGGGGTGCGGGTGATGGGGGTGCGGGTGATGGGGGTCTGGGTGATGGGGGTGCGGGTGATGGGGGTGCGGGTGATGGGGGTCTGGGTGATGGGGGTGTGGGTGATGGGGTGCGGGTGATAGGGGTCTGGGTGATGGGGGTGTGGGTGATGGGGGTGCGGGTGATGGGGGTCTGGGTGATGGAGGTGTGGGTAATGGGGGTCTGGGTGATGGGGGTGCGGGTGATGGGGGTCTGGGTGATGGGGTGCGGGTGATGGGGGTGCGGGTGATGGGGGTCTGGGTGATGGGGGTGCGGGTGATGGGGGTGCGGGTGATGGGGGTCTGGGTGATGGGGGTGTGGGTGATGGGGGTGCGGGTGATAGGGGTCTGGGTGATGGGGGTGTGGGTGATGGGGGTGCGGGTGATGGGGGTCTGGGTGATGGGGGTGTGGGTGATAGGGGTCTGGGTGATGGGGGTGCGGGTGATGGGGGTCTGAGTGATGGGGGTGTGGGTGATGGGGGTGTGGGTGATGGGGGTGTGGGTGATGGGGGTCTGGGTGATGGGGGTGATGGGGGTCTGGGTGATGGGGGTGATGGGGGTGTGGGTGATGGGGGTGTGGGTGATGGGGGTCTGGGTGATGGGGGTGATGGGGGTCTGGGTGATGGGGGTGATGGGGGTGTGGGTGATGGGGGTGTGGGTGATGGGGATCTGGGTGATGGGGGTGATGGGGGTCTGGGTGATGGGGGTGATGGGGGTGATGGGGGTGTGGGTGATGGGGGTGTGGGTGATGGGGGCCTGGGTGATGGGGGTGATGGGGGTTTATTTGGACGCCCGCTGTTTAAATTCACGACTCCCGTTAGCCCACGATGGTGAGACGACTGCTGCTGATGGCGGTGGCGAATGGTGGGTGGGGGTGGGTGGGGGACCGGGTGGGGGTCGGGGTGGGTGGGGGACCGGGTGGGGGTCGGGGTGGGTGGGGGTGGGTGTAGGGGTGGGTAGGGGTAGGGGTGGGGGTAGGGGTGGGTGGGGGTAGGGGTGAGTGAGTAACGGTGGGAGGTGGTGGTGTGATGGTGTGGGTGGGGGGGTGGATGGAGGGTGGGTGGGTGGGTGGGGTGATGGTGGTGGTGGGGATGGGTAGTGGCGCTGGTTGGATATGCAGGGGAGGTTTGGAGCCTTAGAAGACGAGGAGGAGGAGGGGGGAGGGCTCGGAGCGACGGGGGGTCTGGGAGGTGGGGGCAACGGGGGATGTTGGACGAGGGGGCCGGGCAGCCGGGGGGCTCCTTAATCCCAGCCGCTGCGATGGGAATGGCGAGTTGGAGGGGGAGGAGTGGGGGGTGACCGGGCTCTGTGGAATTCCTGCCAAATGGGTCAAAGGACAGAGAAACAGGAGGCGCGGGGGAGGGGTACGGGAGGTGGAGGGAGCAGGGGGGGGGGATAGCGAGGGAGGTTGGAGGACGCTTTGATGGGTGATGGTGATGTGGGTGATGTTGATGGTGGTGCTGCTGAGACGGTGTGAACGCGCGTGATCAGTGTGTGTGTGTCTGGAGCTCTGTTGCCTGTCTGTGTGTGTGTGGAGGGGGAGCGGTGGTGTAGCGGTTAGCGCGCTGCGCTACGAACCTGGCGACCCGAGTTCGATTCCCGCTCACGGCCAACACCCAGCGACGATTATGTGAACCGATACTGGGCCTCCCCTTGGTCGACTCAGCCTCGAATGAGTACCTGGTGCGGTGCGTAAAAATATCGCCACTAAGGAGACAAAGGCGGCCGGGCGTGGGGCTGGCCACCCACCCCCTCGTATGCCGTGCCGGCCTTCATAGGTGCTCGCTAACAGCACTTGCCTCTACCGTCTGTTGAGGCTATACTGGGGGGATCTTTGTCTCTTTTGAGCGCGGATGTCGTGGTTATCGCACTGCGCTATGAACCCGTGTGATTTCCGGCTACGGATATCACTCAGTGGTGGCGAGTGATATTTAAACCGGTCCCAGGCCTCTCGATTCCCGCTCACGGTCAATACCAGTTCGGTATTAAACGTATCCCTGGTTCGGTGTGTAAAACGGTCACCACTGGGGAAGACGAAGACAGTCCACCCCATCTGTGCGCCGTGCCGGCCTTTATGAGTGGCCGCTAAAAGCACTTGCCTCGATGACCCTGTGTAGGTTACACGGGGATCTTTGTATGTGTGTGTGTATATATAATGTATGCACTTATTGACCCTATGTGTGTGTGTGCGTGCGCATGTAGTACAACGCACACACCCGAGTTCGATCCCCTCTTAAGGCCAACATCGGTGACGATTATCCTAAACGCTCCTGCGCCTCCCCTAGGTCGACTCAGCCTGAAGTTGGTACCTTGAGCGGTGTGTAAATATCCGTGTTAGGGAGACAAAGGCGGTCGGGCATGGTGCTGGCTACACCATCCCTTCGTGTGCCGTGGGTCGGCCCTCACGGGTGCGACTCGCTGACAGCACTTTCCCCAACAGCCTGTTAGATGCTATACGGGTGATCTGTGTCTTTTGTATGCGCGTGTGTGTGTGTATGTGTGTGTATGTGTGTGTATGTCATCTCGGTCATCTCAGTCAGTCGACCCGTGGCACCTGGGTCTGCCCCGTGACCTCCTGCCAGCGGGCGTTCGACACTTCACGTGGCCTCAAGGTGCACATGGCCTGGCACAAGCGTCGTGGTGACGTCACCGCCACTTAGTGGCGAATGGCGGTTGTTGTTGTTGTAGTGTATGTATCTGTGTGTATGTGTGTGTCTGTGTATGTATGGGAAGCGGTAGTGTAGCGGTGAGCGCGCTGCGCTACGAACCTGGCGACCCGAGTTCGATTCGCACTCACGGCCAACACCCAGTGACGATTATCTGAACCGGTCCTGGGTCTCCCCTAGGTCGACTGAAGCTCAAATGAGTACCTGGTGCGATGTGTAAACATCGCCACTGGGGAGACAAAGGCGGCCGGGCGTGGTGCTGGCCACCCACCCACCCCCTCGTGTGCCGTGCCGGCCTTCATAAGTGCTCGCTAACAGCACTTGCCCCTACAGTCTGTTAAGGCTACTCGGGGGATCTTTGTATTTGTCCTCGTGTGTATGGTTTTAATATTGTGGGTGTTTATAAACGTGTGTGTCGCGGGGAGCGGTGGCGCCATGCGTTTCGAGACGGGCCCTGAGTTCGATTCAGAGCCACGGCTACCATCAGTGGTGATGCACCGGTCACAGGTCCTCCCCTATGTCGACTCAGACTAAATAAGTACCTAGTTCGGCCTGCCAATGCCACGTCTACCGTCCCAATCGTGGTCGGTGCTCGCTAACAGCACTTGCCCCAACAGTGTGTCAAGCGATGCGGGGGATCTTTTTCTTTGTGTGTGTGTGTACGGTAGTGTATTCCGGGACAATCCGCTCCTTGTCCCACGTGCGGTTCAACATCAACAACAACAGACAGACTCAGTGTTGAGGGCAGTCTCGGGTTTCGTGATGAGGGTGGTCTTGGTGAGGGGTGTTCGTGACTTGAGGAGGTGGCTGGGAAGAGTTGTCATGATTGGGTGGTGATGCTGCTGCTAATGCTGATGCTGCAGGCGATTTGTTGTTGTTATTGTCCTGGCCACACTGCGACCTCGTCATTTCATGTCAATGGAACTCAATACACTGGCCAATAATGGCACTGCCCTTCTTCATAGGAAATATGAAGAAGGGGCATTTCGTGAAGCGTTACATTGTTTTAACGTTGTTTTTTTCAGGCCATGGTGTTATCGACTAATGTGATGAGTTCTTTTGGAGGGATGCAGACAAGACCGATGAGTCAGATGCCATTGCAAGTGTCGTGACATTGAATGAGTCGCTGTCGGGCGTGGCGCTGGGAGATTGGCAGACAATGGAATTCTGGGTAGCAGCCCGTTCTACCAGTTGGACCCGTGGGCCAAGCCCGGGGCCTTCTGGGGGATTCAGAAGAGGGCGTGGCCGAGGGCGGAGCCTGGCCACGCTGGGGAGAGTAAAAGGAAGAGCTCCGACTCACAGTCGGGGCTGCTGCCATCGGGAATAGAACTCGTCGTGTTGCTGTCGTCGTGGTCTTCTCCTCTTCAAGCTGTGGGTCTGGAAGCGTGTTGGCTGACCCGACCCGGTGTGTAGTTATCCCCTGTGGCTGTGAGAGCCGGAATAAACAAGAGGGATCACGCCTCCTGCTAGTACACGACACAAGTATCACACAAGATACAGGGACTCCTCGATTTACGAACGAGTTAGGGGTTCCAGAGGTCTGTTTGTAAGTCGGTTTGTTCGTAAGTCCCAACTTTACTCCTGTCGATGCCAAACGTGTTGTACGGCATGTACACTAAACACGGGGGATGGCTTGAAAAGTTATATATCCTGTAGATGTAGATGCCACTGGTTCTTCATGTTCTGTAGATGCCACCACCGCCATCCATTGCACGGCGTTTGAACTTACGACTCTCGGTCCAAACACGCAACTGGATATACGAACATGTTTGTTCATATCTCTGAAAGTTCGTAAGTGGAATGTTCGTAAGTAGAAGAGTCCCTGCACATTAGTTATTACCTTAATACAACTGCCATTTGCCACTAAGTGGCGGTGACGTCACCACGATGTTTGTGCCAGGCTATGTGCACATTGAGGCCACGTGAAGTCTTGAACACCTGCTGGCCGGAGGTCATGGGGAAGACCCAGGTGCCATGGGTCAACTATGTGACATGACTGGCTGATGCACCACCTGTGCCTCCTACTGTGCCAACTTGCTGTGCTTTAGCCACCCGGCGCTCCGCTCGTTGTTGTGAGCGTCGCTCCTCTGGCCTCCATTGTTGTTGGAGGGCGACTGCCTCCAACTTCCCAGTAGCGTCCTTCACGATTCTCCTCCACAGAGGCCGATCCTGACACCGCCTGTACCAGTCATCGGCAAGTCCACTCAGCTCCACGTCCTCCTGTACCACATCACTCCATTTCTTCTCTAGCCCGAGCCGCGCCCGTTTAGCCCCCTCGATCCGGCCGAACAAAAGCTGTGTAGGCATGCAGTGACTGGGCATGCAAGCTACATGACCCAGCCAACGCCGCCTTGCCTGCCGGAGGAGCTCACCGATGGGACTTTGCCCAGATCTTTCAAGGATTTGTGTGCTCCTCACACAATCCAGCCTAGTTAAACCCATGATGGATCATAGGCAGGCCAGCCCAAATGTTTCAAATCGGCAAAGATGTTCCATTAGCGAGGTCCACATTTCGCAAGCGTAGAGAAGGGAGGGAATGACCGTGGCCGAGAAGACCTGAAGCTTCGTGCAGAGCGACAGACCAGGTAGCTTCCACACAGCGTTACGCAACCGATGAAAAGATAAAAAGGGGGACCAGATGCCAGCATCATGACCAACTCGGGCATTGAAGTCACACAACAAGATGACTCTATCCCAAGGGTCATCGAAGCCATCTGACTCATCGGCCTTGCCTGCATCGCTCCACGGATTTTCGTCTTCGGTGGGGGAATAAGTAACCACGACCAGCACTCCTCGCCTCCAGTTGATGGGAAGGCGAGCCCAAAGTATCCTGGGGCTTACAGCTTCCCACACTTCACCACCATGCTCCCACGCCCCCTTCATTCTTTTGTTCAGAAGAAGAGTCACTCCCTGTTGTTTGGTGGTTTCCTGCCCCGAGTAGAGGACTGTCCACCCCTCATGGTGGCAGGAGCCAGAGCCGGTCCACCGGACCTCCTGAATACCACAGAGATCCAGGCGGTACCGGTCCAGCTCCCGACAGAGCAGTGGCAGCCTCTCCTCCGCAGTGAGCATTCGAACATTCCACGTGGCCACCCTCGGTGGTTTTTTGTTGTTTCTGAAGGAGCACAGAGGGTAAAGATTCAATCTTCTGGCTCCGCCAAATGGGGTTTGGCCAGGAGACTGTACATGGCGTATTACCTTAATAGGTGCTCGCTAACAACACTACTTGCCCCTACATTCTACAAGAGCCAGACGCGGTGGTGGTGGTGGTGCCATTTGTCAACCGCCCCTTTCGTCTCTTCATCCGCAACATCTGCGTTTGGCCCAACCTTAGGCCTCATAAAAATGCACCTAGCCTGGCACAAGCGCTGTGGTGACGTCACCGTCACTTGGTGATGGAGATGCGCGATTTGGAACGCTGACTCTGTGTCATTATATTCCTGTCTCATATTACTACTACATTGTTATTATTATATTACCGTATCACTATGTTATAACTGCGTTATTATTATATTACTGTGTCACTATGTTATAACTGCATTGTTATTATTATATTACTGTATCACTATGTTATAATTGCATTGTTATTATTATATTACCGTATCACTATGTTATAACTGCGTTATTATTATATTACTGTATCACTATGTTATAACTGCATTGTTATTATTATTATATTACTGTATCACTATGTTATAAATGCATTGTTATTATTATATTACCGTATCACTATGTTATAACTGCATTGTTATTATATTACTGTATCACTATGTTATAACTGCATTGTTATTATTATATTACTGTATCACAATGTTATAACTGCATTGTTATTATTATATTACCGTATCACTATGTTATAACTGCGTTATTATTATATTACTGTATCACTATGTTATAACTGCATTGTTATTATTATATTACTGTATCACTATGTTATAATTGCATTGTTATTATTATATTACCGTATCACTATGTTATAACTGCATTGTTATTATATTACTGTATCACTATGTTATAACTGCATTGTTATTATTATATTACTGTATCACTATGTTATAACTGCATTGTTATTATTATATTACCGTATCACTATGTTATAACTGCACTGTTATTATTATATTACCGTATCACTATGTTATAACTGCATTGTTATTATATTACTGTATCACTATGTTATAACTGCGTTATTATTATATTACCATATCACTATACTATAACTGCATTGTTATTATTATATTACCGTATCACTATGTTATAACTGCATTGTTATTATATTACTGTATCACTATGTTATAACTGCATTATTATATTACTGTATCACTATGTTATAACTGCATTGTTATTATTATATTACTGTATCACTATGTTATAACTGCATTATTATTATATTACTGTATCACTATGTTATAACTGCATTATTATATTACTGTATCACTATGTTATAACTGCATTATTATTATATTACTGTATCACTATGTTATAACTGCATTGTCATTATATTACTGTATCACTATGTTATAACTGCATTATAATTATTTTACTGTATCACTATGTTATAACTGCATTGTTATTATATTACTGTATCACTATGTTATAACTGCATTATTATTATTTTACTGTATCACTATGTTATAACTGCATTATTATTATATTACTGTATCACTATGTTATAACTGCATTATTATTATTTTACTGTATCACTGGTATAACTGCATTGTTATTATATTACTGTATCACTATGTTATAACTGCATTATTATTATATTACTGTATCACTATGTTATAACTGCGTTGGTATTATTATATTACTGTATCACTATGTTATAACTGCATTATTATTATATTACTGTATCACTATGTTATAACTGCATTGTTATTATTATATTACTGTATCACTATGTTATAACTGCATTGTTATTATTATATTACCGTATCACTATGTTATAACTGCATTGTTATTATATTACTGTATCACTATGTTATAACTGCATTGTTATTATATTACTGTATCACTATGTTATAACTGCATTATTATTATTATATTACTGTATCACTATGTTATAACTGCATTGCTATTATTATATTACTGTATCACTAAGTTATAACTGCGTTATTATTATTATATTACTGTATCACTATGTTATAACTGCATTGTTATTATTATATTACTGTATCACTATGTTATAACTGCATTGCTATTATTATATTACTGTATCACTATGTTATAACTGCATTGTTATTATATTACTGTATCACTATGTTATAACTGCGTTATTATTATTATATTACTGTATCACTATGTTATAACTGCATTATTATTATTATATTACTGTATCACTATGTTATAACTGCATTGCTATTATTATATTACTGTATCACTATGTTATAACTGCATTATTATTATATTACTGTATCACTATGTTATAACTGCATTATTATTATTATATTACTGTATCACTATGTTATAACTGCATTGCTATTATTATATTACTGTATCACTATGTTATAACTGCATTGCTATTATTATATTACTGTATCACTATGTTATAACTGCATTGTTATTATGATATTACTGTATCACTATGTTATAACTGCATTGCTATTATTATATTACTGTATCACTATGTTATAACTGCATTATTATTATATTACTGTATCACTATGTTATAACTGCATTGCTATTATTATATTACTGTATCACTATGTTATAACTGCATTGCTATTATTATATTACTGTATCACTATGTTATAACTGCATTATTATTATATTACTGTATCACTATGTTATAACTGCATTATTATTATTATATTACTGTATCACTATGTTATAACTGCGTTGTTATTATTATATTACTGTATCACTATGTTATAACTGCATTATTATTATATTACTGTATCACTATGTTATAACTGCATTGCTATTATTATATTACTGTATCACTATGTTATAACTGCATTATTATATTACTGTATCACTATATTATAACTGCATTGCTATTATTATATTACTGTATCACTATGTTATAACTGCATTGTTATTATTATATTACTGTATCACTATGTTATAACTGCATTGCTATTATTATATTACTGTATCACTATGTTATAACTGCATTGTTATTATATTACTGTATCACTATGTTATAACTGCATTATTATTATATTACTGTATCACTATGTTATAACTGCATTGTTATTATTATATTACTGTATCACTATGTTATAACTGCATTGTTATTATATTACTGTATCACTATGTTATAACTGCATTGTTATTATATTACTGTATCACTATGTTATAACTGCATTATTATTATATTACTGTATCACTATGTTATAACTGCATTGCTATTATTATATTACTGTATCACTATGTTATAACTGCATTATTATTATATTACTGTATCACTATGTTATAACTGCATTGCTATTATTATATTACTGTATCACTATGTTATAACTGCATTGTTATTATATTACTGTATCACTATGTTATAACTGCATTGTTATTATATTACTGTATCACTATGTTATAACTGCATTATTATTATATTACTGTATCACTATGTTATAACTGCATTATTATTATATTACTGTATCACTATGTTATAACTGCATTATTATTATTATTATATTACTGTATCACTATGTTATAACTGCATTATTATTATTATATTACTGTATCACTATGTTATAACTGCATTATTATTATATTACCGTATCACTATGTTATAACTGCATTATTATTATATTACTGTATCACTATGTTATAACTGCATTATTATTATATTACTGTATCACTATGTTATAACTGCATTGTTATTATTATATTCCTGTATCACTATGTTATAACTGCATTGGTATTATTCTGCTGGTCTGCTTAGAGAAATCTCTCCGAGCTCCCAACGATTTAAAAAAATAAATGTCACTTTCCCCTTTTCTTCAACAGGGGGCGACGTGGCTGCAATGAGCGACCTCAGCTCGGTCATTTGCCGGTGTGATTCTTGTGTAAGCATTGGGATATTTCGACTGATACCAGAGGCATTATTTACATGCAATTATTGTTGTGTTATGAGGGTGTGGGGGGCGGACGAGATCGGGGGGGGGGGGGGCAGATAAGCCGGAGGAAACCCATGCAGGAGGAGAGAACGTACAAACTGCACACATACTCGAACCCGGGTGCTTCTTGGTGTGAGGCACAGGTGAGGGAGTTTGTGTTTTGAGTAAACAAAAAAAACTCTTCTTTATTTTACCAGGTACGACCTGGCCACAGGTGAAAGCTCAACGAAGGTGGCTTATCATCATCACCACGTGGACATTTCTCGCAACCAAATACTCCAAACGCGTGATGTTGAGTCGAAATGTGGAGGGGGGAAAACCGGAGGACCAGGAGACAAAAATCCACGCGACCCAAGGAGAGAGAGACACGCAAACTCCAAATATACAGCAACAGGCGTCAGGGTCGGGATCGAACCCACGACCTCCTGCACACCAGGCGAGGTAGTCAACATCTCCACGGGGAGAGAGACACGCAAACTCCAAATATACAGCAGCAGCAGGCGTCAGGGTCGGGATCGAACCCACGACCTTCTGTACACCAGGCGAGGTAGTCAACATCTCCACGGGGAGAGAGACACGCAAACTCCAAATATACAGCAGCAGCAGGCGTCAGGGTCGGGATCGAACCCACGACCTTCTGTACACCAGGCGAGATAGTCAACATCTCCACGGAGAGAGAGACACGCAAACTCCAAATATACAGTAGCAGGCGTCAGGGTCGGGATCGAACCCACGACCTCCTGCACACCAGGCGAGATAGTCAACATCTCCACGGAGAGAGAGACACGCAAACTCCAAATATACAGCAGCAGGCGTCAGGGTCGGGATCGAACCCACGACCTCCTGCACACCAGGCGAGGTAGTCAACATCTCCACGGAGAGAGAGACACGCAAACTCCAAATATACAGCAGCAGCAGGCGTCAGGGTCGGGATCGAACCCACGACCTCCTGCACACCAGGCGAGGTAGTCAACATCTCCACGGAGAGAGAGACACGCAAACTCCAAATATACAGCAGCAGGCGTCAGGGTCGGGATCGAACCCACGACCTCCTGCACACCAGGCGAGGTAGTCAACATCTCCATGGAGAGAGAGACACGCAAACTCCAAATATACAGCAGCAGCAGGCGTCAGGGTCGGGATCGAACCCACGACCTCCTGCACACCAGGCGAGGTAGTCAACATCTCCACGGAGAGAGAGACACGCAAACTCCAAATATACAGCAGCAGCAGGCGTCAGGGTCGGGATCGAACCCACGACCTCCTGCACACCAGGCGAGGTAGTCAACATCTCCACGGAGAGAGAGACACGCAAACTCCAAATATACAGCAGCAGGCGTCAGGGTCGGGATCGAACCCACGACCTCCTGCACACCAGGCGAGGTAGTCAACATCTCCACGGGGAGAGAGACACGCAAACTCCAAATATACAGCAGCAGGCGTCAGGGTCGGAATCGAACCCACGACCTCCTGCACACCAGGCGAGGTAGTCAACATCTCCACGGGGAGAGAGACACGCAAACTCCAAATATACAGCAGCAGGCGTCAGGGTCGGGATCGAACCCACGACCTTCTGTACACCAGGCGAGATAGTTAACATCTCCACGGGGAGAGAGACGCAAACTCCAAATATACAGCAGCAGGCGTCAGGGTCGGGATCGAACCCACGACCTCCTGCACACCAGGCGAGGTAGTCAACATCTCCACGGGGAGAGAGACACGCAAACTCCAAATATACAGCAGCAGCAGGCGTCAGGGTCGGGATCGAACCCACGACCTCCTGCACACCAGGCGAGGTAGTCAACATCTCCACGGGGAGAGAGACACGCAAACTCCAAATATACAGCAGCAGCAGGCGTCAGGGTCGGGATCGAACCCACGACCCTCCTGTACACCAGGCGAGATAGTTAACATCTCCACGGGGAGAGAGACGCAAACTCCAAATATACAGCAGGCGTCAGGGTCGGGATCGAACCCACGACCTCCTGCACACCAGGCGAGGTAGTCAACATCTCCACGGGGAGAGACACGCAAACTCCAAATATACAGCAGCAGGCGTCAGGGTCGGGATCGAACCCACGACCTCCTGCACACCTAGCGAGGTAGTTAACATCTCCACGGGGAGAGAGAGGCACGCAAACTCCAAATATACAGCAGCAGGCGTCAGGGTCGGGATCGAGCCCACGACCTCCTGCACACCAGGCGAGGTAGTCAACATCTCCTAGCCGCCGTGGCGTACCCAGAGATCTCCACCTGAGCCGTGTCCCTGATATCGTTCACTTGCAAGACTTCCGAAAAGGGGAAATGTATCCGTGTCACGATATGGCCGTGTAATGAGTAGACGTAATTTAAAAAGGCGGCTAATTAAATTACGCACACAGATTTAGCCACGCGGCCCGAACTCAAGCCGGTTGCGTTAACGAACCACAACTCCGCCGATGAGACCCAGAAAGTCGGAACCTCCATAGGACGCCGCTGAATCATCTCGGTGCGAAAAGTCACACGGGGGCCGTTGGACTGAACCACCATCATCATCGTCATCGTTCGTCCTCGTTGTTGTTGTTGTTATTCGTGTATACGCAGAGGCACGGAACGGAGTTCGACTTGTATTGGACGTGGTAAAAGTTCACGTGGATCAGGTCTGCGCTGTGTGTGTGCTGTGTGCGCGCGTGACACGGTACTGTAGTGGTTAGCGCACGGCCCTACGAACCAGGCAAACCCCAGTTAGATTGTCCCGCTCAATGACATTACCAGTCCTGGGCATCCCCTATAGGATCGACTCTGGTACGGTGTGTAAAACATCAACACTTGGGGAGACAAAGGCGGCCGGGCGTGATCAAGTGCTGGCCTTCATAGGTGCCAGTCGCTAAACAACACTTGCCCCAAAGGCTGTCGAAGGCTACACTGGGATATTTGTCTATTGTGTGTATGTATATGCGTGCGCATGTATGCGCGTGTGTACACGTGTACGTGTGTGTGTGTGTGTGCACGTGTGTGTACGTGTGTGTGTGTGCACGTGCGTGTGCACGCACGTGTGCGTGTGTACGTGTGTGTACACGTGTGTGTGTGTGCGCGTGTGTGTGTGCGCGCGTGTGTGTGTACACGTGTGTGTGTACACGTGTGTGTGTGTGCACGTGTGTGCGTACACGTGTGTGTGTGCACGTGTGTGTGTGTGTGCACGTGTGTGTACGCGTGTGTGTGTGTGCACGTGTGTGTGTGTGCACGTGTGTGTACGCATGTGTGTGTGTACACGTGTGTGTGTGTACACGTGTGTGTACACGTGTGTGTGTGTGCACGTGTGTGTGGGGAGCGATTGCGCTGCACCGCGCTACTAATTCCGGCTACCCGAGTTCGATTCCCGCTCGCGGCCAACACCGGCGACGAATGGGTCTCCGGTGCGGTGTGTAAAGCATCGCCACTGGGGAGACAAAGGCGGCCGGGCGTGGTGTTGTCCACCCACCCGCTCCTGCGCCCTTCCGACCTCGATAGGTGCTCGCTAATCGCACTTGCCCCCAACAGTCAGTGAACGGCTATACGGGGCATCTTTGTCTTGTGTGTGTGTGCTCTTCCAGGCGGTGTGGTGGTGGGGGGTGGGGGGTGGTGGGGGGTAGGGAAGTTGACGCTTGTGCGCATGCGCGTTCCCCCGGCTGACTCATTGGCCCGGCGTGAATTTGCATTGACGCCAGTGAGAGAGGGAGGGGGGGAGAGAGGGGGGGAGGAAGGGGGGGGAGAGAGGGGGGGGAAGAAGGGGGGGGAGGGGGGGGAATGAATGAATGAGGTCCGGCGATGAGAGGCCGGGAGAGAGGAGATGGGAAAGCGAGGGGAGAGGCCGGGTCAGCGAGGAATGCGAGAGGAACGGAGTAGGAGAGAGAGGGGGGGGGGAGAGAGAGGGGGGGGGAGAGAGAGCGGGGGGAGAGAGCGGGGGGGGAGAGAGGGGGGGGGGGAGACGGGGGGGGGGGAGATGTAGGTGGGAGAGCGAGAGGGAGGGGGAGAGAGGAAACAAGGATGGAGAAGGAGATAGGCGAGAGAGGGAGCAGAGTTAAAAGATAAGGATGGGGACATACGGCAGAGTGAGAGAAGCGACAAGGGTGTGCAGGAGGGGGAGGGGGGAGCTGTTGGGATGGAGTGGGAGGAGATTTGGAGGCGCAGGGAGGAGAGAGATGGAGTGGGGGAGACGTGGGAGGGAGTGATGGGAGGGACGCAGCGAGCAGCGGTAGTAAGCCTCCCTCTCCGACCGCGGTCCAGAACCCTTTCTCGAACGACTTCCTCCAATCCTGCAGCTCCCACAACACAAGCCCACAATAGCCACGACTGCTGTTGCTGCTGCTGGTGTTGCTGCTGCTGTTGTTGCTGCTGCTGTTGTTGTTGCTGCTGCTGTTGTTGTTGCTGCTGCTGCTGTTGCGATGCAGTGGAGGGCCCGGCAGGAGGCCGCGTGTCTCTCGCTCTCTCCGTGTCCTCAACAAATTAATTAGGGTCACGGCGCCCTTGGCCAAACTATGTGGCAGGGAATGTTCCACTGAATACCCCCTCCTCCTCCTCGCCCTTCCCTCCCTCCCAAACCAAACACACACACACCAGCACCCCCACACACATCCACACACACACCTACACCCCCCACACACACACCACACACACACCTACACACACACACAAACCTACACACACCTACACCCACACACCCCTACACCCCCACACACACCACACACACACCTACACACACACACACAAACCTACACACACACACCAACACCCCCACACACACCTACAACCCCACACACACACCTACACCCCCCACACACACACCACACACACACACCTACACACACACCAACACCCCCACACACACCCACACACACCTACAACCCCACACACACACCTACACCCACACACACACCACACACACACCTACACACACACAAACCTACACACACCTCCACACACACCTACACCCCCACACAAACCACACACACACCTACACACACACACAAACCTACACACACACACCAACACCCCCACAAACACCCACACACACACACCTACAACCCCACACACACACCTACACCCCCACACACACCCACACACGCACCTACAACCCCACACACACACCTCCACACACACCTACACCCCCACACACCCCTCCTCCCACACTCACACACCTACACCCCCACACACACACCTACACTCCCACACACACACACCTACACCCCCACACACACACCTACACACACACACCTACACCCCCCCACACACACACACCTACACCCACACACACACACCCACACACACACCTACACCCCCACACACACCTACACCCCCACACACCCCTCCTCCCACACTCACACACCTACACCCCCATACACACACATCTACACTCCCACACACACACACCTACACCCCCACACACAGACC
>NC_136115.1:12832090-12934044 GCF_965212315.1 Lampetra planeri | reverse complement strand
CACACACACACACCCCCTGTCACACACAACAACCGCCATTCGCCACTAAGTGGCGGTGACGTCACCACGACGCTTGTGCCAGGCCATGTGCACCTTGAGGCCACGTGAAGTGTCGAACGCCCGCTGGCAGGAGGTCACGGGGCAGACCCAGGTGCCACGGGTCGACTGACCGAGATGACCGAGATGACTGAGATGACTGGCTGATGCACCACCTGTTCCCCCTACTGTACCAACTTGCTGTGCTTTAGCCACCCGGCGCTCCGCTCGTTGTTGTGAGCGTCGCTCCTCCGCCCTCCGTTGTTGTTGGAGGGCGACTGCCTCCAACTGCCCAGTAGCGTCCTTCACGAGCCTCCTCCACTGAGGCCGATCTTGACACCGCTGGTACCAGTCATCGGCAAGTCCACTCAGCTCCACGTCCTCCTGTACCACATCACTCCATCTCTTCTCTAGCCCGTGCCGCGCCCGTTTAGCCCCCTCGATCCGGCCGAACAAAAGCTGTTTAGGCATGCGGTGGCTGGGCATGCGGGCTACATGACCCAGCCAACGCAGCCTTGCCTGCCGGAGGAGCTCACTGATGGGACTTTGCCCAGATCTTTCAAGGACTTGTGAGCTCCTCACACAATCCAGCCTGGTTAAACCCAGGATGGATCGTAGGCAGGCCAGCCTAAATGTTTCCAACCGGCGAAGATGCTCCACTAGGGGGGTCCACGTTTCGCAAGCGTAGAGAAGGGAGGGAATGACCGTGGCCGAGAAAACCTGAAGCTTCGTGCGGAGCGACAGACCAGGTAGCTTCCACACAGCGTTACGCAACCGATGAAAAGATATTGCCGCTCGACTGATTCGGAGTGAGACCTCTGCTGATAAACTGGAGCCGGTTATAAGCACACTGCCCAGGTATGGGAAACTCTCCACTCTCTCCACAACTGCCCCATCACCAATTGGGAGTTGTGGGGGTGGAGTGTCCGATGGTACAAAATACCCAGGCAGGTGCTTAGTTTTGGTGGGGCTGATGGTAAGGCCCCACCTCTTAGTGGCACGCTCCAGTCTCAGCAGCAGCGTCTCCAACTCCTCTTCTGAATGAGCAGCTATTACCAAATCATCGGCATACATAACGTGGTTGACCAATAGGGAGCCATCCCTTGATCGCACCCGGGCGTCGATCAGCCTCCCATTATATCTGTACCAAATGGCAATTCCCCCGGTACAGCTATTGAAGGCTTCACGAACTACGCAGTCGAAATAGATGTTAAATAATGTGGGAGCCAAAGGACATCCCTGTCGCACCCCAAGGTGTACAGGGAAAGGCTCCGACTCCCTGTCACACACACACACCCCCTGTCACACACACACACACCCTGTCACACACACACACACCCTGTCACACACACACACCCCCTGTCACACACACACACACCCTGTCACACACATACACCCTGTCACACACACACACTCCCTGTCACACACACACCCTGTCACACACACACCCTGTCACACACACACACACACCCCGTCACACACACACACACACCCTGTCACACACACACACCCTGTCACACACACACACCCTGTCACACACACACTCTGTCACACACACACACACACACCCTGTCACACACACACACCCCCTGTCACACACACACACCCTGTCACACACCCCCCCCCGTCACACACACACACACACCCTGTCACACACACACACACACATACCCTGTCACACACACACACCCTGTCACACACACACACACACCCTGTCACACACACACACATACCACGCGAATCACACAGCCACGCGATTATACCGACTCGATCTCACGCACAGCACACATCATTAATTCAGCACACACCAGTCAACAACACGCGCGCTCACAAACAAAATCACTCGCACGCCATCCAACACACTCACACTCCACTCTGCACACGCTCCAATAGCAATACCCCGACATTCGCCACGGCGCCTGTGCCAGGCTAGGTGCACTTTGAGGCCACGTGAAGTGTCGATGGCTCGCTGACAGGAGGTCTCGGGACAGACCCAGCAGGTGCCATGGGTCGGCTGATTGAGATCACCGGTAAAAGCACCGGATGTCCACCCCCTACTGTGCCAAATGTGCTCTATTTTATCCGCCCAGCGCTCCGCTCGTTGTTGTGAGCGTCGCTCATCTGCCCTCTGTTGTTGCTGGAAGGCGACTGCCTCCAACTGCCCAGTAGCAGCGTCCTTCACGAGCCTCCTCCACGCACACATGCAGACAAAGATCCCCCATATAGCCTTAGGGGCCGTCCATAAATGACGTCACGGACCTGGGGGGGGGGGTCAGACATTTGTAACGATGTGTGACGAGGGGGTTGGGTTGATAAATGTGACGTCACATCAAAATGCGCAACTTTAAATAAATATAGACAACACGTTCTACTTAATTAAATAGACTTTTTAATAAATGTTTTTTCCTACAACATCAGAGTGCAGCGCCACATTAAATACGCACTACAATTACAATAGTTTAAAGCGATTTGAAGCATGTTTTATTTGGGGGGGGGGGGCAGAGCTTTGTGACGTCATATTTGAGGGGGGGGTCTGATTTTTGTGACGCCGTGTGACTAGGGGGGGGGGGGTCAAAAATCGTCCAAAATCGCGTGACGTCATTTATGGACGGCCCCTAACAGACTTTTGGGGCAAGTGCTGTTCGCGAGTAGCGCCCATAAAGGCCGGCACGGCACACGAGGGGGTGGGTGGCCAGCACCACGCCCGGCCGCCTTTGTCTCTCCAGTGGCGATGTTTACACGCCGCGCCAGCTACTCATTTGCGGCTGAGTCGACCTAGACACAACAACAGCAGCCGTTGTCGCAACCACTCAGTACCGGTGACGTCACCACGGCGCTCGTGCCAGGCTAGGTGCACGTTGAGGCCCACGTGAAGTGTCGAACGCCCGCTGACAGGAGGTCACGGAGCAGAGCCAGGTTCCATGGGTTGACTGACATCACACACACCACTACAACAATAACAACCGCCATTCGCCACTAAGTGGCGGTGACGTCACCACGACGCTTGTGCCAGGCTAGGTGCACGTTGAGGCCCACGTAAAGTGTCGAACGCCCGCAAACAGGAGGTCACGGGGCAGACCCAGGTGCAACGTGTCGACTGACTGAGATGACTTTCTGATGCACCACCTGTGCCCCCTACTGTGCCAACTTGCTGTGCTTAATATTCCTTCGGTGTTTCGGTAAAGTCACGTAGATAGGTTCAAAGAAAATAAAAATAAACTACGACGTTACGATCGCAACACAAGCGTTCGTCATCATCATCACGTCGGAGATTGGATCACTGCTCTTTCCCCTAACGATGGTAATCGGTGTGGCGCTGCAGGTTACTTTTTTTATGTAATTAAAGAGCGATTTGTGATCGTGGGCCATTGAGGCAGACTCCATCTCCTCAGAAACCCGCGACCACCAACCATCCTTGCAGCACCTCACGGCTCTCCGAACCTCAGAACGAAGGCTGCGATAAGCCTCCTCATTCTCTAATGTGGGATACTGTAGAGTGTAGACGATGAGAGTGGGCCTGTCGCTTTTTCTCAGCCAGCCTAAACACCTCCTCTGTCAGCCAGGGTCTCTGGGGAGGTCTGGACCATGTACCCAAAGCAGCCATCGCAGCTGCATGAGCCACAGTCCTAAACCTCGCCCATTTCCCCTCAACATCAGGAGGAGTGGGGGACAATGCCAACTCCAGCCGCAAGCGATGATGAAATTCTCGCTTGCAACTTTCATCAGCTAGCTGAGACCATGCCACTATGGGTTTGAATGGGGTCCTGCGTGTACACCCACCACCGGAGTGGACGAATGGCAGGCGCATCTTATAAATGACAAGTCGATAGTCAGTGGGCAGATCAGCTCCACGGTAGGTCCTGTTGTCAAGGACATGGGCCCTCATCCACTGTTTCGTCACTATGTAGTCCAGCAGATGTTCTTGCTTGGACCCGGCATGCATCCATGATGTTGTGTGGATGTGCCGATGCGGGAACAGCGTGTTGGTAATTACAAGTCCATGGGCCGCACAAAAATCTAGCAGCCTCCTACTGTTGTTACTGAGCTCATCTGGCCCATGTCTTCCAATCACTCCAGACCACGTGCTAGCATCATGACCAACTCGGGCATTGAAGTCACACAACAAGATGACTCTATCTCTAGGGGATACTTTAGCCAGCACCTGTGACAGGAGGTCATAGAAGGCATATGACTCATCGGCCTTGCCTGCATCCCTCCACGGATGTTCGTCTTCGGTGGGGACAGAAGTAGCCACGACCACCACTCCTTGCCTCTGGTTGATGGGAGGCTTCCCACACCTCACCGCCACGCTCCCATGCCCCCTTCATTCATTTGTTCAGAAGAAGAACCACTCCCTGTTGTTTGGCAGTCTTCTACCCCGAGTAGAGGACTGTCCACCCCTCATGGCGGCAGGAGCCAGAGCCGGTACACCGGACCTTCTGAATACCACAGAGATGCAGGCGGTACCAGTCCAGCTCCCGACAGAGGAGTGGCAGCCTCTCCTCTGCAGTGAGCGTTCAAACATTTCACGTGGTCATCCGAAGTGGCTTTTTGTTGTTTCTGGAGGAGCCCTGCGGGTAAGGATTCAGTCTCCTGGCTCCGCCAAATGGGGTTTGGCCAAGAAGACGTCATAGACGTCATAGACGACTGCCCCCCCGGGGCCTCCGGCACAAGTTTTAATACGTTTTTTACATCGTAGTTTAGTGGTAGTTAATTGAAGGTGGAGGAGGGGTTACCAGCTCCTCGCATCCGTCCAGAGCCCCCATTTGGCCGCTGTGGTGGTTACACACGCCATGAAGGGAAAGTGTTGTATATGTTGGTTATCAAAATTTGTTATGTTGTATGCGTGCGTGGGTGAAATTATTATGTTGTATATGTGGGTTATGAATATTCAGTGAAAATAATAATAATCAAATGAAATTTGGCCAAATGTGTAATTATCCGGAAATATGTTAATTTATGTAATTATGCACATTTAATTATGCCAATTCGAGAGGTAATCGTAGTAATTATGCGAGTGGGTGTAATTATGATAATGCAAGTCGTTATGATAACCAGACCCCGCCTCGGTGACGAGGGTGGGTTATCGATCGGAATAAGGCAATTAATCGTATGCAGTTATGCAGGTGTGGTGTAAGTATGCAAGATTAACTTAGATTAACTCGGCATCGTTGTCTAGGTTCGTCTCATTCTCGCTTTAACATTCCCAGAGTGGGTATTCGTGGTTATATTTTAGGTCCCCGGTTCACCCCGTTATCGCTTTAACATTTACTGAGTATGTATTAGTGTGTTTATTAAGGTCACCAAGTTCAGATCTCAACGCAGAAGCAGATCTTATGCATAGATTTCAGGAAAGAATCACACAACCACTTCTGTATTAATCAATTTATTACTAATTCAACCTCAACTATGATATAGTATGCGAACTCTCAATCCCGGAACGTCAACACGGCATCAATACAGTATCATCAACGATTGTCTGATTTCACTTTGACAACGGCACATGGATCCCGCATAACGCGATGGTTGTTAGTGAGAGAGAGAGTCGTTAAAATATGCAAATACTATGCTAAGAAAAACCTTAACGTTAATGAATGATTATACTCAATATTGTTCACGCAGTACCGCACTCCTTCTTGATCATACGCAACCCTTATCACGTTGTTAGCACCTTGGGTCACGGGACAGTTGAATATTCTGTAGAGGATGCGAGTACGTGCGGCGATTATGACTGAAAGATACTTGAAAGATTATACGGCGATAAAAAAAAACACAATCAAAAACAGTTATTATTCTTAAAGGCACCAATCTCAACAGATACATCGGCAGGTTATCTGACAACAGAATGGCTCGGAGTAAGGGCCTGCGACGGTGCTCCTTTTCCGAAGATCGTTATCTTATACCAAGTTTACTAATTGGGGACCAGATCACCTGATAAGGATCTGGTGGGCCACCACTCCCCACGTGAGCGTGGCTCGGCGGAAGGAGGTGCCAAGAATAAATTCGTATTGATGGATCTGTTGGGAATTTATGCGATTAAGAGTACAGCCCACTAAATATTAAAGATAAAAATTACGAATACTCTTATAAACGACGGATGGCCATCACTCGGTCTCGTTGTGATGCCTTCACAGCCACGGATGGCTTATGGGTTCGAGTGTGTTTGAGTGGTAAGAGTTGTCTTGAATAGTCAGTGTTCGGAGTCGGTTCTTTATGTCAAACAGACGCCTGGTGGTCGTGTGGTGAGGGGGCGGTGCGCGTCATACGTATCAGTCGCTCCCCTGTCACCGTGATGAACTGGTTCGGATGCCCGTTGATACGCTGTCGCAGTTCGGAACCCGGTCGGTAGGTGGTGCCCACAGCTCGCTCGCAGCGTGCAGTGTTGGGTCGTCGACCAGGGTGAGCACGGAGCCTCGTCGCCAAACCGCGACCCTCCCCACTCCGGCGGCAGCAGAGACCTCCGACTCGGCAGAGGTTGACCCACGCAGGCCGAGTTGAGCTGTCAAGCAGGTCTTGCCCGCCTGCAGAGGAGATGGGGAGCCGCTTGAGTCGAGCCCCGAGAGCCGGCTCCGGTGAGCCGATCGAACTCGGCTGAGTCCCAGACGAGCTGAAGATGAGTCGAGCCGACCCGCTGGTCGCAGCTCGCTCCTGAGTCGACCCTCCCGGTCGAGCTGGTTTCCAATGCTCAGGGTCCTTTCTTTTATGCCGAAAAATCCCTTTGGATCCTGCCCACAAGGCGGGTTTCTTTCGATTTTTGCTGTGTCAGGATCTGTCCGTAGGTAGGTGTGTCCATGTGTGTGTCCGTACGTCCGTATGTCCTTGTGTGCATCACCCACGGTATATTCCGTTGTCATACTCCCTCCATAAAATCCACGAGCAAACAATCAGATGTTACAAATTGCCTCACAGTCGTCTCTCTGTCTGGGTGCGATATTATCTCTTGTCTGGCCTTCTTCATGAACCAAAACACAGACGTTACAAATCGTCTCATAGGCGTCTTTGTCCGTGTTGCACCACCTGGAGGGAGGGGCAACACTCCCTCCGACCCTCACCGACGCACAAAGAAATGGTTAAAAAGTTTTAAGTTAACATTTGTCCCTTACCATTTCACAGTTATGATTCTGTATGTAACCTAAGGTCTGTCGTTTCCCATCGTGGTGCTTGACTCAAGTGGAGGTGTTTCCCCGAGCGTATACACACTCCTATCCCGCGCTGCGGGGATACAAAGACGGCCGGGATCTCCCTTTCTCTCCGACCCTGGGTTTAACATCGCTCTTTTATTATGTATTTTATATTCGACCTGGTGGTGATTCATCCCGCATATGCTTCGGGTCGAGTTGTATAAAGTATTAAAGTATGGAAATAACATTTCATATCAATAACTTTAGCCTACCCTGTTGTTAAATTCCGACTTTAACGTTACTTTAATAGCAATACAGAATAATTGAGCTTTTTGTCTTAACTAGGCGAACGCGAACTTCTGGTGACCCCCGCAGCCTTGTTGTTCAGCTGAGTCTGCATCCTTGAGAGATACACAACACTCTTATTCTCGTCTCACTGTGGTCATCCAACCTTCTGCTCTGGGAGTGTTATTCTTAATCAGCTCCCTCAGCTGCAGGAGGACAAGGCGTATTTCTACCTCCTCCCTGTGTGCACGTGTTCCAATTAGCTCGGAATCCCTAAACACACAATCAGTGATGATTCCTGGCTTTCTGTGGTTGTGATTTAGACAAAGGCGCCTCTGTTCCCTTCCATTGCCTTTGAGTTGACACTGCCCTATTATTCGCCCATGTGCTGAGGTCATAGAATTTGTTTTGACTTCAGTAATATTAACATTCAGTATTGGATTAGCAAATGGGCAATGGTTCATTGATGTAGCTCGCAGCCTGGTCTCCAATTTGAGCGAGCGCGAGGATCGATAATTTAGCCTACTCTGTTGTTGAATTTCGAATTTTGACGTTACTTTAAAACCATGCAGGATGGTTGGGCTTTTTGCCTTAACTATGTCTGGCTGACTCTCCCACTGTCTCTGCCGCCTGCACGTGTGACATGTGCCCGTTCATCAGGCCTTATCGTTCCTTGAAGCAAGGTTGCAAATTCTGCCATCCTAGCCCTCCTCCAGTTCATTACTTAACAACACCTGGTGTTTTGCAGTTTGCTGCGCTTTGGTGTGTTTTCATTCATTATAATATCAATTTTGGAAGAAGGGGTTAGTATACAACATTCCGCCCTTTTAAAAATGACCAGTGGTCAAATGGCCACGGGTTATTTTTTAAAAAAAATATGTATACCCTTCTTCCATCATGAACCATCGATTGTCCTCAAGTTTTGCTGCTATTTCCTTACAACGCGCGCGTACGTGTCACAACTTAACATGGTTATATGTGACAAGAGAGAGGAAAAAAATATATTCTAAGGGAAGGTAAAACGATAAGGGAGGGAGAAATTATTCTATTGACTACGTGTTATAGGAGATATCGTTAAAAAGATAGTTTCTACGGTTATTCTTGGGTGGCATCATCAGGCCTTGGCTCTATCCCTGTTCCTGGGCTTGAATGGTAGGTGGCTTGTGCCTGCGATTAGTCTTTTAAGTTTGGTATTCATTTTGGCCACATGGTATGTTAAGGTTAGAATAGCCAGGACTAGTATGATCATCCCTGTTGCCCCTGTGATTCCCATCCCCATCTGTTGATTTCGCTGATATCCAGCCTCTTCGGTCACCCAAGTAAGATCTGTTATGTTAATCTCTGATTCGCTGAGGGATAATTTCACCATATGGAATTCTTTACTGTTCAACAAGTTGGACAGAGTGCTGCTTATCTCAAACTTTTGGCCTCGGAATGTGTCTACTATTTCTACCTCCGCTTGGTGTAGGCTTTTGTCTAGGTTATATAATACCTTGTCCCCTATGCGTACGAATGTTCCTCTTGGTATTGTGACCAGTGCGACGTGGCTTGGAATCGGAACTTCCATGGTTCGTATTTGGTTATCGGATGCCATTTGGACAGCGATGTGTACCCCGACCAACTCTGCATCCTGGTTTGACTTTGGTCCCAGCTGAAATCCTTCTTGAATCCCTGTGAGTGGGCCAGTTTCCCAAATGACTCCTGACCCAGCGTGAAGCTTGTTCTCCCTCATCTGGGAGCATCCATCGATGTATACCACTGGTAGGTCGGCACATGTCTCCTTCCTGAAGGGCAGGTACCTGTTGTCCTCCGGAGGTATCTTTTCGTCCTCTGCTTCTACGCTGTCAAAGGTACAATCATGTAAATCGGCAAGACCTTGGGCCATTGGACTTTTCTTGTTTTTTGCGTATTTCACTGTGATTGGTAGGCCTTGGAGTGTCAGTGCCCAGCTGGCTATACGGCTGCTGGTTACGCGGCCCTCCCGAATCTTCTTACTGTTGAGGTATGCCAAGGATTCATGATTCGTTTCCAGGATGATCTTCTCTCCGTTCAACAAGTTCCGAAAATGTTGTATGGCCCAGATGTTTCCAAATATCGCCTTCTCACACTCGGAGAACTTCATCTCCACTCCCCGGAGGGCTTTGCTGGCATAGGCAATAACTCGTTTCTCTGCTTCCTGTCTCTGGCACAGTACCGAGCAGATACTATGATCTGAGTATGCGGTCTCCAGGTAGTATTCTTTCCCTTTCTCTGGGTATGCTAGGCAGGATGCCTCTGTGATCTGTCGTTTTAATTCTTTTTCTGCGGCTTCCTGTTCCTGTCCCCACTCCCATGGTTCGTCTTTTTGCAGTAGTTTGACTAAGGGTCGAACGATTCCTGCGTAGTCGTCCACGAACTGTCGAAGGTAGTTGCAAATCCCTAAGAAGCTCCGAAGGGTCGTGACTGTGGTGGGCGATTTGAGTGCGAGGAGGGCTCCAAGTCTTTTGGTTTGGGGTAACATTCCCTTAGTGCCGACCTGGAGCCCGAGGTAGTCCACCCTTTTGCGTGCCCACTGTCCTTTTTGTATTGAAATCTTTGCGCCTGCTTCCTTTAACTGCTCGAGGGTATGCTGGAGGCTCTCGAGGTGTTCTTCCCATGAGGAGTCCTTGACCAGTATATCGTCGACATAGACGATGGTACCTCACTCTTTTGCGTCGTCCATTGCCTTGTGTAGGAATATGTTAAAGTCCGCAGGTGAATTTGAGTATCCAAATGGACATCGGTTCCAAGTATACTGTATTCCATTGAATGTAAATGCCAACTTGTATTGATCCGCTTCTTTCACGGGCATGGTCCAGAAGCCTTTTGATAGATCCATGGTGGTGAGAATTTGTGCGCCTTTTATTTGGTTGAGATTCTGGTCGATCTCTGCCATTGGCCATCGAGATAGGGGAACCGTTTTGTTGAGTTGCCTATAGTCGATGGTGAGTCGCCACTTGCCTGTGGGTTTCAATACAGGCCAAATCGGTGAGTTGTAGGTTGAGTTGCATTCTCGAATTATATTCTTCTTGAGTAGGTTCTCCAAGGTTTCTTGGATTGATTCGTAGGCAGCCAGTGGAATCTTGTATTGTTTCACATATACCGCTGGCGCTCCTTCCAGTGTGGGAATAGATACCACGTGTAGGTCGGTTTTGCCGCAATCATAGGGGTCTTCTGAGAACAGGAAGTGGTATTTGTGGAGCAGTTGACGAAGCTCATTTCGTTGAGTGTCGTTCTCGAGGGCGTCTGCTGCTTCCATTTGTTGCTCGATTTGTTCTTCTATTAGGGAGACTCCTTGTCCTGGGTCTGGGTCCAAGGCCTTCGTGGTTTCGGGCGGCTCGGTTGAAAGTTCCTTTTGCGTTACTATCGGTTGAGTTGCCTTGGCTTCATCCGAGGGTAATACGCTCTTGCCCTTGTGTTCTCCTTCATCGGTTTGCAGTTCGTCGGTTTGGCCTCCAGGGGGCGGTATATACTCCATGAGGGGACGGTCATTTGGTGATACTGACTCTAAGTCGGCTTCCTTTCGGTCTTCTCTCAGTCTGTTAGTCATTAGCTGAGTGATTTGAATTCCTGCTGGGAGCTCGTCTTCGTTCCTGATTGTCGTTGATAGGTCGTTGAGCTCTTGTGTTATCACTTGGATTCCCGTGGAGTCTCTCAAAACGTCTTCATCTTCTGAGTCCCTTTGTTGCTCCGGCATTGACTGTGCCCAAATTTGTCGGGATTCAAGGTTCATAATGGGTTACAGGCGACTCAGTAGTTCTATCCCAATGATCAGCTCTTTTCCGGGGTTCCGTACGACATATAGGGGATGGTTCATGTTGATTTTGTTGAACGTCAACTTCGTCATAACTTTGCCCAATGGTCGCATGTGGGTCCCTTCACATCCTGAGTAGGTAAGTTTACTTGGCATCATCTGTAGTGTTTCATTCTTCCTCTGGAGGGCAGTCTGGAGTTCGTAAAATAATTCTCTGGATATCATGGATATTTCTGCTCCAGTATCACAAAGGCCCTGGCTGGTCAGGGTGTCTTGCAGTATTACTTCCACGTGGACTCGTCCGACTGGTCCTACGGGAATCAATTCCCCCAGATGGTACCCTTTTCCCTCTGGTACCACTTCGGTGATTGCTTCGGGGCTTCTTGTCTTCCCTACGTTCACTTGGGCTACCTTTGCGCTGGGTGTGTCCTCCTCCTGTGTGGGTATAGTTGGTATTCTTCCCTTCGCTATTTGCATGGGAGTCTTCATACTCCCTAGGAGCTCTTTTTCCATCCTAATGTGGTGAGCATATCGATTCCTGTTAGCTAACGGTGGTCTATGCTCTATTGCTAGTGGAGGCGGCAGTGGAGGACGATATGGTGACTGGTTTGGTGGGCGTCGGCCTCCGCGGGGTAGGTATGGCCCGTCACTCGCTTTTCCTCCTCCATAATTCCAGCCTCCGCCCTCTTCTGCATTCCATGGTGGTGGCGGCTGTGGGTGCCAGGTTCCTCTGGCCTCGTTCCTCCCCCCACGTGGAACGTTATTCAGCGTGTTGTGGACGGGTGTTGATTCTATTGGGTTAGGCGCCCTCTCCTGGGGGAATTCATGTCCACCCCGTGTGGCTCTAATATTATTCCTTGGAGATTCGCTTCCCTCCAGATCGAGGCATTCTCTATCTCTGGTGACGATGTGGGTTTTGGCTATGCTAGTGGTTTTCCGTCCGTTCACCCAGGCCGTGTGGGCCTTGCTTTCAATCTGGCGTAGGGAGGCAGTCTCGGGGTCCAACATCATTCCTACTATTCTCACTATTTCAGGTCTCAATGATTGGAAGAACATCACTTTTAAGACTGTCTTATCTCCCTGGGCATTGTCCACGTCCCCTGCGTAATATGCTTTCTTAAGGCGTAGGAGATAATCTCGTGGGTCTTCGTCTACACGCTGGGTCATCAACTTTGCCGCGTTCAATCCTTCGGATAGTGTGGAGTATTCCCCAAATCTCTTAACTACTGCTCGGCTCAATTGTTTAAAGTCACTCTTCACCCTATTTGGCAGGGAGGCTACCCTGGCGGGTTCATGTAGGCTCCTTGATAATAAACATGCCTTTTCTGCTGATTTACCCAGACCCCGGATCTTAGCCTCCTGTTCTACTGTAGCTATGTGAGTGTGTATATCCCTGTTCTTGTTATGTGGATCGAAATAGGGAATTCTCACGAGTGCTTTGTCCATTAGTTTTAGTGTCTTACTGTTAAAAGTGTGTTGTTCGTCATCAGTGGTGTCGGTTCCTGAGGAGTGCTCACTTGAGCTACCCTTGTCTCTACTATCACTGTTGTCATGTTTCCCGTGTCTGTGTCGTGATCTCCCTCTGTCCGAGGATTCGTATCTGTCCCGTTGCTTGTGTCTCTTGTTTTCCTTACGTGGGTCTTGTGATTCGTGCTTGTGGGTTGGTGTGCGTGATCTCCTTGAGCGGTGTCTATGTGGTGAGTGTTTTTGTCCTTGACCTTCATGCTGCCTACTACGTGTGTGGTGCCTGCTAGGTGAGGTGTTGTATTTATGTTTGTCTCGTGCTTCATGGTTATCGGGATTCCTGTCTCTGTCATCTGTGGTGCGGGTGGTTTTGCGTGGGTGATTTTTACGGGTCATGCGTCCCTCTGGTGAGCTCTCTCTGTTACCCATGTCGTGTTGATAATGTTTACGTGAGGTGCGTCTCTCTGGTGAGCTGTGTCTGTCATCTGCATCATGTCGGTCATGTTTGCGTGAGGTGTGTCCCTCTGGTGAGCTCTCTCTGTTACCCATGTCGTGTTGATAATGTTTACGTGAGGTGCGTCTCTCTGGTGAGCTGTGTCTGTCATCTGCATCATGTCGGTCATGTTTGCGTGAGGTGTGTCCCTCTGGTGAGCTCTCTCTGTTACCCATGTCGTGTTGATAATGTTTACGTGAGGTGCGTCTCTCTGGTGAGCTGTGTCTGTCATCTGCATCATGTCGGTCATGTTTGCGTGAGGTGTGTTCCTCTGGTGAGCTCTCTCTGTTACCCATGTCGTGTTGGTCATCGTCAGAGGAGTCAGTGTCAGATGAGCCGTCACCATCACGGTGGCTCTGCTTAACATAACTTTTGTAGTGCCTTTTGCACCTGTAACGTGGGTCAACTTGGCTCGGTGATTTCTGCTTATCCCATGGCTCATGCTTGTGTGATGTGCGTCTCTCTGGTGAGCTCCTGTTACCCGTGTCGTGTTGGTCGTGTTTGTGCGAGGTGCGTTTCTCTGGTGAGCTGTCTCTGTCATCTGCATCATGTCGGTCATACTTGCGTAGCGTGCGTCTGCCTGGTGTACTGTTTATGTCATGTTTCCCGTCTTGCACCAGCTCCGCCCTTTTCCGCCCTCTCATTACAGTGTATCCTGATGACTTAGGGTTAATTATTTGTCTCTCTCTAACGTTGGGGTGGTCGGCCTCATGTTTTCCCGTTTGTATTATTATTTCCTCTTCTCTCTCCTCGATTTGCGAGGGTGTTACTTTATCAAAATTGCTTTGCACAGTAGCCATACTCATTGTGGGATCTGGCCCTGGGCTACGTCCACGTGGCTCGGAGTGTGGTAAATTGTTACTCCCGTATGTGTTCTGTGTATCAACGTCTGGGTGTTTCACTGGTGCATTTAGTGCGGATTCTTTCTCTCTCACGAGGGCGTGCAGACGCTCTACCTGCTCCATTAAGGACAGTTTCTCTTGTCTTTCCCTTTCAAATTTTTCCTCATTCCATAATCTTTCTCTGTCTGTCTGTGCGAGGAGATACGAGTCTACCCTCGCTATTTCTGCAATTTTTACGTCACGTTTGGCTTTGCCACATTTCATCACGTCCCTAAGTAGTTTCCTTCTATGGGCCTTAACATCTTCTGTATGGCTCCCCTCCCATATATCTCTCTGCTCCGTCTGCTGGCTAGCAGTCCATCCAGTACGTTTTAACACAAATTCCCGATATTGTTTTTCCATAGATTCCATCTCCTCCTCAGAGGTCCACTCTGTATCAGTGTTATGCGTTGGTGTGTCAAACTCAGAATGTTGTGGATCCTGTGCCATCTCTATTACGTAGTGTGGTTAATAGACTTAAGAGTGTATCTTAATTCTAACATCTCATGTGCGGCGTGAGTTACTCTAGAATTCCCCTTCAGAGCACATATAAACAATTGTATCACAGGATGCGTCAGTTCAACTCGAGCAAATAATCTCAGCCCAGCTGTCTTTGTTATACTCTGCTACTCTGGTATTTCCCTTCAGAGCGCGTTTTGTTTATATACCCCCGTTTACAATCACAAGGCAACGTTAGTTCACAACACTTTGATTAACACAACAGTGATTCGTTCCTGAATTCATGCATAAACTGTCTGCGAGAGATCCCGGACGAGCCCCCATTATGTTGTATATGTTGGTTATCAAAATGTGTTATGTTGTATGCGTGCGTGGGTGAAATTATTATGTTGTATATGTGGGTTATGAATATTCAGTGAAAATAATAATAATCAAATGAAATTTGGCCAAATGTGTAATTATCCGGAAATATGTGAATTTATGTAATTATGCACATTTAATTATGCCAATTCGAGAGGTAATCGTAGTAATTATGCGAGTGGGTGTAATTATGATAATGCAAGTCGTTATGATAACCAGACCCCGCCTCGGTGACGAGGGTGGGTTATCGATCGGAATAAGGCAATTAATTGTATGCAGTTATGCAGGTGTGGTGTAAGTATGCAAGATTAACTTAGATTAACTCGGCATCGTTGTCTAGGTTCGTCTCATTCTCGCTTTAACATTCCCAGAGTGGGTATTCGTGGTTATATTTTAGGTCCCCGGTTCACCCCGTTATCGCTTTAACATTTACTGAGTATGTATTAGTGTGTTTATTAAGGTCACCAAGTTCAGATCTCAACGCAGAAGCAGATCTTATGCATAGATTTCAGGAAAGAATCACACAACCACTTCTGTATTAATCAATTTATTACTAATTCAACCTCAACTATGATATAGTATGCGAACTCTCAATCCCGGAACGTCAACACGGCATCAATACAGTATCATCAACGATTGTCTGATTTCACTTTGACAACGGCACATGGATCCCGCATAACGCGATGGTTGTTAGTGAGAGAGAGAGTCGTTAAAATATGCAAATACTATGCTAAGAAAAACCTTAACGTTAATGAATGATTATACTCAATATTGTTCACGCAGTACCGCACTCCTTCTTGATCATACGCAACCCTTATCACGTTGTTAGCACCTTGGGTCACGGGACAGTTGAATATTCTGTAGAGGATGCGAGTACGTGCGGCGATTATGACTGAAAGATACTTGAAAGATTATACGGCGATAAAAAAAAACACAATCAAAAACAGTTATTATTCTTAAAGGCACCAATCTCAACAGATACATCGGCAGGTTATCTGACAACAGAATGGCTCGAAGTAAGGGCCTGCGACGGTGCTCCTTTTCCGAAGATCGTTATCTTATACCAAGTTTACTAATTGGGGACCAGATCACCTGATAAGGATCTGGTGGGCCACCACTCCCCACGTGAGCGTGGCTCGGCGGAAGGAGGTGCCAAGAATCAATTCGTATTGATGGATCTGTTGGGAATTTATGCGATTAAGAGTACAGCCCACTAAATATTAAAGATAAAAATTACGAATACTCTTATAAACGACGGATGGCCATCACTCGGTCTCGTTGTGATGCCTTCACAGCCACGGATGGCTTATGGGTTCGAGTGTGTTTGAGTGGTAAGAGTTGTCTTGAATAGTCAGTGTTCGGAGTCGGTTCTTTATGTCAAACAGACGCTTGGTGGTCGTGTGGTGAGGGGGCGGTGCGCGTCATACGTATCAGTCGCTCCCCTGTCACCGTGATGAACTGGTTCGGATGCCCGTTGATACGCTGTCGCAGTTCGGAACCCGGTCGGTAGGTGGCGCCCACAGCTCGCTCGCAGCGTGCAGTGTTGGGTCGTCGACCAGGGTGAGCACGGAGCCTCGTCGCCAAACCGCGACCCTCCCCACTCCGGCGGCAGCAGAGACCTCCGACTCGGCAGAGGTTGACCCACGCAGGCCGAGTTGAGCTGTCAAGCGGGTCTTGCCCGCCTGCAGAGGAGATGGGGAGCCGCTTGAGTCGAGCCCCGAGAGCCGGCTCCGGTGAGCCGATCGAACTCGGCTGAGTCCCAGACGAGCTGAAGATGAGTCGAGCCGACCCGCTGGTCGCAGCTCGCTCCTGAGTCGACCCTCCCGGTCGAGCTGGTTTCCAATGCTCAGGGTCCTTTCTTTTATGCCGAAAAATCCCTTTGGATCCTGCCCACAAGGCGGGGTTTCTTTCGATTTTTGCTGTGTCAGGATCTGTCCGTAGGTAGGTGTGTCCATGTGTGTGTCCGTACGTCCGTATGTCCTTGTGTGCATCACCCACGGTATATTCCGTTGTCATACTCCCTCCATAAAATCCACGAGCAAACAATCAGATGTTACAAATTGCCTCGAAGTCGTCTCTCTGTCTGGGTGCGATATTATCTCTTGTCTGGCCTTCTTCATGAACCAAAACACAGACGTTACAAATCGTCTCATAGGCGTCTTTGTCCGTGTTGCACCACCTGGAGGGAGGGGCAACACTCCCTCCGACCCTCACCGACGCACAAAGAAATGGTTAAAAAGTTTTAAGTTAACATTTGTCCCTTACCATTTCACAGTTATGATTCTGTATGTAACCTAAGGTCTGTCGTTTCCCATCGTGGTGCTTGACTCAAGTGGAGGTGTTTCCCCGAGCGTATACACACTCCTATCCCGCGCTGCGGGGATACAAAGACGGCCGGGATCTCCCTTTCTCTCCGACCCTGGGTTTAACATCGCTCTTTTATTATGTATTTTATATTCGACCTGGTGGTGATTCATCCCGCATATGCTTCGGGTCGAGTTGTATAAAGTATTAAAGTATGGAAATAACATTTCATATCAATAACTTTAGCCTACCCTGTTGTTAAATTCCGACTTTAACGTTACTTTAATAGCAATACAGAATAATTGAGCTTTTTGTCTTAACTAGGCGAACGCGAACTTCTGGTGACCCCCGCAGCCTTGTTGTTCAGCTGAGTCTGCATCCTTGAGAGATACACAACACTCTTATTCTCGTCTCACTGTGGTCATCCAACCTTCTGCTCTGGGAGTGTTATTCTTAATCAGCTCCCTCAGCTGCAGGAGGACAAGGCGTATTTCTACCTCCTCCCTGTGTGCACGTGTTCCAATTAGCTCGGAATCCCTAAACACACAATCAGTGATGATTCCTGGCTTTCTGTGGTTGTGATTTAGACAAAGGCGCCTCTGTTCCCTTCCATTGCCTTTGAGTTGACACTGCCCTATTATTCGCCCATGTGCTGAGGTCATAGAATTTGTTTTGACTTCAGTAATATTAACATTCAGTATTGGATTAGCAAATGGGCAATGGTTCATTGATGTAGCTCGCAGCCTGGTCTCCAATTTGAGCGAGCGCGAGGATCGATAATTTAGCCTACTCTGTTGTTGAATTTCGAATTTTGACGTTACTTTAAAACCATGCAGGATGGTTGGGCTTTTTGCCTTAACTATGTCTGGCTGACTCTCCCACTGTCTCTGCCGCCTGCACGTGTGACATGTGCCCGTTCATCAGGCCTTATCGTTCCTTGAAGCAAGGTTGCAAATTCTGCCATCCTAGCCCTCCTCCAGTTCATTACTTAACAACACCTGGTGTTTTGCAGTTTGCTGCGCTTTGGTGTGTTTTCATTCATTATAATATCAATTTTGGAAGAAGGGGTTAGTATACAACAAAAGGTCAATCTACATTGGCCCTCCCCCCATGGCACTGCCCACCACAGCGTTGCCGTCCGGCACCACAAGGAGGTAGGGGGTTGTTTTTGCCAGACACACACCACTACAAAGACAAAGATCCCCCGTATAGCCTTAACAGACTGTAGGTGCTTTTAGCGAGCACCTATGAAGGCCGGAACGGTACACGAGGGGGTGGGTGGCCAGCACCACGCCCGACCGCCTTTGTCTCCCCAGTGGCGATGTTTACACACCGCACCGGGTACTCATTTAAGGCTGAGTCGACCTAGGGGGGCCCAGGACCGGTTCAGATAATCGTCACTGGTGTTAGCCGTGAGCGGGAATCGAACCCGGGTCGCCAGGTTCATAGCGCAGCGCGCTAACCTCTACACTACCACTCCCCAGACACACCCCTACACACACTCCATCACACACACACAGTCTACACAAACTCACACCATTTCACATACACACACACACACTCCACACACACAGACTCCACACACACTCCATCACACACACACAATCTACACAAACTCACACCATTTCACATACACACACACACACTCCACACACACAGACTCCACACACACTCCATCACACACACACAATCTGCACAAACTCACACCATTTCACATACACACACACACACTCCACACACACAGACTCCACACACACACACTCCACACACACTCCACACACACAGAATCTACACAAACTCACACCATTTCACACACACACACTCCACACACACAGACTCCACACACACTCCAATCCACACACACTACACGTAATCACACCGCACTATACAAACACACTCCCGTGTAACCACAGTCACCGGGGACACAGAGAAAGCTCACTGAGACTAAACTTTTTATTTTTTTGCAAGGGAGACGCGGGGTCTAAGTTACAGCAACAAAACCAAAAATCTGACGTGACCCAACAAAAACACGACATCTTTGACCTCTCATCTCATCCGACCCATGATCACCATCATCCCCATCACCATGGTGCTCTCTAACATCATCACACCAGGCACCATCGCACTTCGCCTGCACGTTCACGTTCATCTCGCGGTCACGGCTCAAAAGCGACTCCTCCCATTCAGATACAAATTCACTCACTTGCTCCACGGCGCACACGACCGATGATTGTTAAACACGTACCCAACGTACACGCACACACATGCCTAACACACACACGCGCGTACACACACACACATGCCTAACACACACACACGCGTACACACACACACATGCCTAACACACACATGCCTAACACACACACACGCGTACACACACACACATGCCTAACACACACATGCCTAACACACACATGTGTAACACACACATGCGTACACGCACACACATGCGTACACGCGTAACACACGCGTACACGCACACACACGCGTACACGCACACATGCCTAACACACACTTCAAGGCCGTAGCCATGGAGTCAACATTGGGGGGACCAAATCTTCCAGGGGGTCTGGGGGTCCCCCCCCCCCCCCAGAAAAGGAAATTTGAGAACAAATTTCCTGCCTAAAATAAAAAAAATGCACTAACACTTGGGATGGACTTTTTATTTATTTTTTTAACAATAATGTCTAATAGTGTATTGTATTAAATTGCTCTGTTTTTTTTCTTTTTTACCTTTTCTTGTTTCATTGTTTGTAATGGCCGAGATTAGGGATTTATAAAGTACAACCATAACCACAATCATATAATCAGAAATCTATTTTATAGCAATATATTGGGGGGGGGGGGATATTTTGAGCATATCTGAATATTGGGGGGGATGTGTCTCCCCCATTATATATTATAATTACGGCCTTGACATACATACACACACATGTACAGACACATGTAACACATGTACACACACACGGAACACATGTACAGACACACGGAACACATGTACACCCACACGGAACACATGTACAGACACGCGGAACACATGTACACCCACACGGAACACATGTACACCCACACGGAACACATGTACAGACACACGGAACACATGTACAGACACACGGAACACATGTACAGACACACGGAACACATGTACACACACACGGAACACATGTACAGACACACGGAACACATGTACAGACACACGGAACACATGTACACCCACACGGAACACATGTACACCCACACGGAACACATGTACAGACACACGGAACACATGTACACCCACACGGAACACATGTACAGACACGCGGAACACGTGTACACACGCGAGACACCTGCACACGCACCGTGGATCTCAATGTTGATCTGAATCGGCGCTATTGACGCGGGCGGCGCAGTTCAAACGGCGGCCTGATTATAGACAAAATGTTATTTCGCAGAATTCTCATACCACTGCTGACATTACCGCCGTACTTGGCCTACTCTTCAACACACTGGCCAGACGACTGGCCGGGCGACGTTTCGGACAATCACCCTTCTTCACAGCTACGTAGAGAGATCTGGCACGATGTGGGATGTGCACGGTACCCACACAGAGCTAAGGGGATGGGGGGGGTCCCCTAGACTGTTGTACCACAGCACGCGAACTGCCGATCGACTGACTGCCGTTCCCATTCATGCTGCTGGGTGGACACAGGCCGGGGTTAGGGGGTGGGGAGAGAGGCCTGGCAGGGTGGGCGAGTTAGAATTTATACTGGTAGGAACCTCCTGGTTACACCAGCCCACAGGGGATTATTGTGTCCGTCCGTCCGTCGTGCAGGGAGGGGCTGGGTGGGGAGGATGGGGAGGGGCTGGGTGGGGATGGTGGGGAGGGGCTGGGTGGGGAGGGTGGGGCTGGGTGGGGGCTGGATGAGGGGTGGGGCTGGGTGGGGGGCTGGTCATCCCGTGGTGCCCTTATAAAACTCAACGTGTAACCTACTCACGCCGGCTTGTGCCCGCCCTCACAGTCGGCCATATTTGCGGAATACACCACGCCGCCGTTGACCCTGGCCATTCACCGAGCAACCCAACGTGTTCCTACCAGCTCCCTCCGCAGGAGAAATGTGTTAAGAAACTTGCGCCATCGTTTCAGCTGGCGCGATAGGAGATTGAACTGGTGACCCTCGCGGTCACAGGAGGTGTAGAGGGACAGCCATTTGTTATGCCACTACAGCAGCGTCCTTCCGTCCAATTATAAATCGTATGACTCCGTTAAAGGGGCCGTTTATAAATGACGTCACGCACCTGGGCGGGAGGGGGGGTCAGACATTCGTGACGATGTGTGACGAGGGAGGGGGGGGGTTGATAAATGTGACGTCACATCAAAATGTGCAACTTTAAATCAATATAGACAACACGTTCTACTTAATTCAATAGACTTTTTAATAAATGTTTTTTTCCTACAACATCAGAGTGCACATTAAATACGCACTACAAGGACAACAGTTTAAAGCGATTTGAAGCATGTTTTATTTTGGGGGGGGGGGGGGGTCAGAGCTTTGTGACATCATATTTGAGGGGGGTCTGACTTTTTGTGACGCCGTGTGACGAGGGGGGGCGGGGTCAGAAATCGTCCAAAATCGCGTGACGCCATTTATGGACGGCCCCTAATGTCACCCGGTATGTTTGTATCGTTGTTAATGTACCACTGCTTTTGGACTCTCGATGCGTGTGTTGTGAAGAAGGGCCAGTGCCCGAAACGTCGCATATTGCATCTATACGGAAATAATTGTGCGACCGCTGTGATTGACCATTGTGTTGAGTTTTTTTTGTGTGTGAATCCTCCTTGTGCATCGCTGCCAATGCAGCAGCAGCATCGCCAATCAATATTGATCGTGGTAGATATTGCATCACGGTGAAGATAACGAGTTTGTTCACGGTAACGCCGCAGCGTCTCGGAGTGCGTAAGGTGCGAAAGAAGTTCAACATCCATAGACACACACGGGGGGTACCCTCAGTGGCAGCTGCCCCTAACGCCCCACAATGTGGCTCAGCACCTGGCCTGCAATTGGGAATTAGTCTGCCAGTACGGGGGGGGGCGATGATGATGCTATGCAGTCGAGCCTATGGGCACACCCGGTGGCAGCTGTCCCTGTGGGGCACAGAGTGACTCGGCACCCGGCCTGCGAGCAGAGCGTCCGTCTGTCAGGAGGGGGGCAACACGATTGCCTCCCGCGTGTGATCCCGAGCGAGCGATACGTCGCGGGCGCGTAACAATCGCTCACTTATTACAATTTGTAATGATACGTAGAACAAACGCGACGGGCCACACGAGACTGGACAATGCAAACGAGACGAGCGACGGGACAGAATATACAAACCCCCTGAGCCAACCAGACGGGCAATAGCGAGCAAGGCGGAGCGAGGTGGGGCGCCACGAACGAGACGCGATCAACAAGGATTGGCGGGCTTAAGTCGACAGAGCACACCTCGGAAGCAACACAACTCGTCAATGATGCTGCGACCTTCAAATAATTGTTCCCAAAAAAATAAAGATATTCGGCGACGTTTCGGGCAATGGCCAATTCCGTGGTATGCTATGAGGAAACATGTGTTGGGTTTTGTTTTGACAGTTGTGCTTGTGCACCACTGTCAACGCAGCAGCAGCACCTCCGACTAGCACGGTTGGCTACATACACACATATGTTAACTCCCTCGCCTGGTATGCAGCAGGTCGTGGGTTCGATCCCGACCTCGACGCGTGGGTTTTTCTCCAGGTCCTAAATGAGGCTTTCCCTCATTTAGAATCAAACATCCTCGCGTTTCGAGTATCTTGTTCTGCTGTAAATGTCCACGTGGTGACGATAGGCCCACTTCGTTGAGCTATCATTTGGGATCGCAAGGTCGCTTCTGAAAAAAGAGCTGTTGGGCCTTAACCGGTTAAATAAAAAAATAACTAGTTTTAGGTGACATAGCAGGCGAATGTGTTTCGGACCGTGAGTGAGAGAACAAGTGAGTGGGCTAGTGCCTGGGCTCGTCGTGCCTCAGAGGGGACAATGGCTGCAGGCAGGTCCGGACTGGCCATGGGGTCGGCAGTCAGTCGGGCCAATGCCCGGTTTGGCCAATCCATTCCGAGGGGCCGGTGGCCCGGTCTGTGTGGGGCAATTGCAAATGTGATCAGAGTGAAAACAATATAATATTATTGCTGATGTACGTTTTCAGTTTGTGTTAAGTCACAAATATTCGGAAGCTCCAAAGGTGTTTTTCTCACCGGCCGCCAACCATTTGTGTGTTTGGACCCAGCCCAAATGGGCCAATGAGGCCGCACGTCAATTTGGGCCCGGTGTGTTTTACAAACTCCTTGGCCGATTTGTTTTTGTATCAGTCCGTCAATGGCTGCAGACGAGGACTGGTGGCAGATTGTGGCAGCCAGTGGAGAGAGCCGTGCCTCACTCCTAGGAGGAGCACCACCACCAGCACCACCACCACGGAGATGGAGCGATGGGATCGTGGCTTCGCAGAGCAGTGCGGGATGACGATGGCGTTTGGTGGGATGCTTCCATCCAGCAGTCGATAGATAGTGGCTGCTGATTAAATAATTAGCTGGTTTACCTTTTATCCAGCGTCAATTTTGCAGGATTAAATCATTATGCTGGTTTACCTTTTATCCAGCGTCAATTTTGCAGACCAAATTTTTACTTGGTATAAACCTCACTCGTTAAAAGTAATCGAATAGAAATGCAGACAAGAGTCTTGATTCGCCGTTCGGAAAAGTGGGCTCTGTCAGGACTCCCGCCACGGCCGGCAGAGACGATGACCGATGGTCAAGACTGGTGACGGAGTGGCGGCCAAAGGAGGGAAACACACGCCAGAGAGAGAGAGAGGGAGGGGGGAAGGACACTCCCCGTGGATATGGAGCGATGAGAGCACCTTCGACGTCTTACAGGAGCCGAGATGGATCGTGGCATCGAGGGGGATCGCGTCAGATGGTGATGGCTGGGGGGGGGGATAATGATGACGATGATTCGAGCCAAATATTACAATTTAAAAAGCGAGTGAGAGTCACGAATGGCAAATTAGTGGCAATCTTACGAAGCATTTTCACAAATGACAATGATGGTGATAGCGATTATTTACCCAGGAGAATCGCGGTGACATCACAAACGGGCTCTCATCATTCATTATCACTGCACATTGATAAAACCGCAACAACCACCACCACCACCAGCGGCAAGCCTCGCCTGGGTGAATAAGGCGAAGCTGCACCGCGAAAAGTCAACAGGCAATCCTGCTGTGGATACAGACCCGGTGCGTGGTTTCCGCCGCCATTATTTTTGCGTTCTAATTTTGGTTATGGGATTACAGCCGAGAGTATTGGAATCTGTTGGTGCACTAATGTCAGGGTCGTTATTGATGAGGTCGATTGAACAGGGGTTTTAGCCGCTCGGTTGCTTCCAATAAACGGCTCGGGATATCGCGCGGCTCAGACTCAGCTCGTGGACATCCTCTGGCGCGTGGCTGGGACCAGCCTCAGAGTCGGCTCAAGTCGAGCGCTTGACTTGGAGCCACGGCTCAATTGAGCCGGAGCCGATTCCGTGACCTAAACAAAAACAACAACACGAGCCCGAGTATTTCAGCTGCCATACGAGGCACAGGGTTTGATGGCGATCGTTACATTCATCATCATCAACAGCCACGATCCACCGCTGGATGACGACCTCTCCCAAAGCCGTCGCTATCCATCACGCCACGTAAAGGACCCTCCACTGCACAGCACCTGCCGCACACGGAGCTTATTACACGGCTCCATCTCTTCGGGTTGATGTTTAAAAAAAAAACGAGACCCACCCACCCCACTCACCCACCCCACTCACCCACTCACCCCCCACTCACCCACCCCACTCACCCACTCACCCCCCACTCACCCACCCCACTCACTCACCCCCCACTCACCCACCCCACTCACTCACCCCCCACTCACCCACCCCACTCACTCACCCCCCACTCACCCACCCACCCCACTCACTCACCCCCCACTCACTCACCCACCCCACTCACTCACCCCCCACTCACCCACCTCACTCACTCATCCCCCACTCACCCACCCCACTCACTCACCCCCCACTCACCCACCCCACTCACTCACCCCCCACTCACCCACCCCACTCACTCACCCCCCACTCACCCACCCCACTCACTCACCCCCCACTCACCCACCCCACTCACTCACCCCCCACTCACCCACCCACCCCACTCACTCACCCCCCACTCACTCACCCACCCCACTCACTCACCCCCCACTCACCCACCCCACTCACTCACCCCCACTCACCCACCCCACTCACTCACCCCCCACTCACCCACCCCACTCACTCACCCCCCACTCACCCACCCCACTCACTCACCCCCCACTCACCCACCCACCCCACTCACTCACCCCACTCACTCACCCCCCACTCACCCACCACATTCACTCACCCCGCACTCACCCACCCCACTCACTCACCCCCCACTCACCCACCCCACTCACTCACCCCCCACTCACCCACCCCACTCACTCACCCCCACTCACCCACCCCACTCACTCACCCTCCACTCACTCACCCCCCACTCACTCACCCCCCACTCACCCACCCCACTCACTCACACCCCACTCACCCACTCACTCACCCACCCCCCCACTCACCCCCCACTATCGCTCAACCCGGCCGTTGCCTTGCGATGGTGGGGGATCGAAGGCCATTTCAGAAGAGTGATGTCCGCGCGCGCATGTATAAATCTTCCCCCCGTCGAGCGTTCGACGTTTCGAGTGCGTGACCTTAATTAAGCGGCGAGTGACTGCACGGGGGAAACGGCGATAACAGCCGGAAGGGCTCTCCCAGGCCTCAATAATGAATTCTGCCTCCAGGCTCTCGTCTCCGAAGCTAAGCAGGTGTTGAGCCTGGTCAGCAAATGGTGGGTAGGTGGGTGGGCGACTTCCTTAGGAATGCCAGGTGTTATCGGCTTGGGCTTCGACGGGGAGGGGGGCGGACGATGGTGATGTTTGTTTTCATTTTCGTAAAATCCATCTGTGTGGGGTTCGCCCCCCCCCCCACCACTTTGCCTCCCCGATAGTCGATCATTGAATTAATAGGGGAGCGTACGTCGTGTACGCGTGTGGACTCGCTAACAGCACTTGCCCACAACAGTCTGTGGAGGCTATACAGGGGAGGGGGGATCTTTATCTTTAGTACTTGCCACGAACTCAGCCACCCGAGTCCGATTCCCCGCTCACGACCAAAACCAGTGGCGAATATTTGAACCGCTGTACCGGGCCTCACCTAGATCGACTCGGCCTTGAACGAGCACCTGGTGTGCAAACATAAGCATTGGGGAGACAAAGACGGTGGGGCGTGACGTCCGTCCCTGCCTTCATAAAAGTGCGTGTGTACGGCCCGCGTTGTCAATCCACTGCTGGATGAGGCTTGGCCACATGGTGGGAGATCGTGGGGGTCATTTGACCATACTTCACCACGCTGGTCAGTGCTGGTCGGCGAAGTGTGAGTGCGTGTGTGTGTAAGCGGGTGAGATGTGTGACGAAGATAGAGTGAGCGACAAGGTGGGTGGGTGATGGGTGGGAGAGAGAGAAAGAGAGAGGAAAATCGATAAGGAGGGGAGAGCGGATGCAGAGAGAGTCACGGGGGGGGGGGGGGGCAGAGAGAGAGTGTGTGTGTCTGTGAGTATGGGGAGAGAAGGGGGAGAGAAAACGATGAGAGAGAGAGGGAGGGAGGGGAGGTAGGAAGAGAAGCAGGGAGAGAGAGGAGAGACGCGGGGGGAGCCGGGGGGGGGAACGTGGAGCCGGGGGGGAGTGGAGCCGGGGGGGAGTGGAGCGTGGAGTGTGGAAAGAGAGAGAGGGGGGGGATAAAAGAGAGGGAGGGAGGGAGGGAGAGAGCAAAAGAGAGAGAGGGGGAGGGAGGGCAAGGGAGCACAGAGAGTGAAAACCTGGGGGGGAGATGGGGGGGAGGGCATCAGAGTGTGTGTAGAGTGCGGGGAGGAGGAGGGGGAGGAGCAAACGAGAGGGAGGGGGAAGGGAGGGGGGAGAGACAGAGGACCCGGGGTGCAGGGAGAGTTAACACAGAGAGAGAGGAGAGAGAGAGTAGAGAGGGAGAGAGTAAGGGAGAGAGACACACACACACAAATCGGCACTCCAGTTCCAACCACCGCGCCTCCATCGCGCGATCCACTCCGCACCTCGCGATCCACTCCGCATCTCGCGATCCACTCCGCATCTCGCGTTCCGCCAGCTCTGGGAGGAGGAGGCGGTGGGTGGGGGTGGGGGTGGTGGTGGTGGTCTGGGGGTTGTGGGCGTGGTTATGGTGAGTGAGGGGCGGGGCGTGTAGGCGGGGGAGGGGCGGGGCTGGGGGAGGTAATAGAATCGGCGCTGTAAGGTGACACATGGACTTGCTCCGCTCGCTCTAATTTCTGCCTGATTCACTTATTGTGGCGCTCACACAGAGCGAGAGGAGAGAGAGGGCGAGAGGAGAGAGAGACACACACACAGAGACAGAGTGAGAGACACAGAGAGTGAGAGACACATTGAGTGAGAGATAACGTGAGAGAGAGGGGGACACACACAGAGGGACAGAGTGAGAGACACACACACAGACGCGAACACAGTCGGTCCCCAGCTCTGAGCCTCTCCTCCTCCTCCCCCCTCCCCCTGCCCAGAGCTTCAACTCCACCAGCAGCAGCAGCAGCTCCTTGCCTGCCACAACCACCACACACACGCGGCCTGCCGACGAGGTGAGTCGATGAGAAGCATGCTGGCATCAAATCACTACCACCATCACAATCACCACCACCATCATCATCATCACATGAATCATCAACAACGTAACGCATCACAATCACCACCATCATCATTACCACCACCATCATCACAGTCATCACCAACAACGTAACGCATCACAATCACCACCACCATCATCATCATTACCACCATCATCATCATCACAATCGTAACATCACACCGCCATCACAACCATCCACATCCTCGTTATCATCATATCCCCGGGGCACTTACAACACGCGATGCAATGTAACGAACGCGTTGTGTGGTGTGTGTTGTGTGTGTGGTGTGTGTGTTGTGTGTTGTGTGCTGTGTGCTGTGTGTGCTGTGTGTGGTGTGTGGTGTGTGTGTTGTGTGTGTAGTGTGTGTGGTGTGTGTGTGTGGTGTGTGTGTAGTGTGTGTTGTGTGTGGTTTGTGTGTTGTGTGTGTGGTGTGTGTGTTGTGTGTTGTGTGTGTGTGTGGTGTGTGTGGGGTTTTGTTTGTGTGTGTTGTGCTGTGTGTTGTATGTGTGGTGTGTGTGTGGTGTGTGTGGTGTGTGTTTGTGTGTGGTGTGTGTGGTGTGTGTTGTGTGTGTGGTGTGTGTTGTGGCGTGTGTGGTGTGTGTGTTGTGTTTGTGTGTGGTGTGTTTGTGTGTTGTGGTGTGTTGTGTGTTGTTTGTGTGTGTTGTGTGTGTGTGTGGGGTGTGTGTGTAGTGTATTTGTGTGTGGTGTGTGTGTGGTGTGTTTGTGTGTTGTGTGTGTGTTGTGTGTGTTTGTTGTTTGTGTGTGTGGTGTGTGTTGGGTGTGTGTTGTGTGTGTGTTTGTTGTTTGTGTGTGTGGTGTGTGTGTGTAAGATTATACACCACGTGTGTGTGTGAGCGACATTTGACAACAACCCTGAAGGTTGTAGGCGGTATTCGTGTTGTTGCTGCTGCTGCTGCTGTTGTTGTTGTATCCGGTTGTGAAGATGACTCACGAACCAAACAACCCCCACCCCCCTGGCGTCCGTCGGCGTTTTACAACAAATTGCAGCCTTCACACTGTACACCGCACTGTACACCACACTGTACACCGCACTGTACATAAAACACCACACGGACTGTACCGCACTGTACACAGCCGTGCCGTACTGTACTGCCTTTGTGTTGTGTGAGTTGTGATGGTGGTGTGTGTTGTGATGGTGTGATGGTGTTTGATGGTGTTGTAGGTGATGGTGTTGTGGGTGATGGTGTTGTGAGTGATGGTGTTTGATGGTGTTGTAGGTGATGGTGTTGTGCGTGATGGTGTTGTGAGTGATGGTGTTGTGAGTGATGGTGATGTGGGTGATGGTGATGTGGGTGATGGTGTTGTGAGTGATGGTGATGTGAGTGATTGTGATGTGGGTGATGGTGATGTGAGTGATGGTGTTGTGGGTGATGGTGTTGTGAGTGATGGTGATGTGGGTGATGGTGTTGTGAGTGATGGTGTTGTAGGTGATGGTGTTGTGAGTGATGGTGTTGTGGGTGATGGTGTTGTGAGTGATGATGTTGTGGGTGATGGTGTTGTGAGTGATGGTGTTGTGGGTGATGGTGTTGTGAGTGATGGTGATGTGGGTGATGGTGATGTGGGTGATGGTGTTGTGAGTGATGGTGTTGTGGGTGATTGTGTTGTGGGTGATGGTGTTGTGAGTGATGGTGTTGTGGGTGATGGTGTTGTGCGTGATGGTGTTGTGAGTGATGGTGTTGTGAGTGATGGTGATGTGGGTGATGGTGATGTAGGTGATGGTGTTGTGGGTGATGGTGATGTGGGTTATGGTGTTGTGAGTGATGGTGTTGTGAGTGATGGTGTTGTGAGTGATGGTGATGTGGGTGATGGTGTTGTGGGTGATGGTGTTGTGGGTGATGGTGTTGTGAGTGATGGTGATGTGAGTGATGGTGTTGTGAGTGATGGTGTTGTGGGTGATGGTGTTGTGAGTGATGGTGTTGTGAGTGATGGTGTTGTGAGTGATGGTGTTGTGAGTGATGGTGTTGTGGGTGATGGTGATGTGGGTGATGGTGATGTGGGTGATGGTGTTGTGGGTGATGGTGATGTGGGTGATGGTGTTGTGAGTGATGGTGATGTGGGTGATGGTGTTGTGGGTGATGGTGATGTGGGTGATGGTGTTGTGGGTGATGGTGATGTGAGTGATGGTGATGTGGGTGATGGTGAGTGATGTGGGTGATGGTGAGTGATGTGGGTGATGGTGTTGTGGGTGATGGTGATGTGGGAGGTGGTGTTGTGGGTGATGGTGAGTGATGTGGGTGATGGTGATGGTGTTGTGGGTGATGGTGATGTGGGTGATGGTGTTGTGAGTATTTTGTGAGTGTAGAGCGGTGGCGCAGTGGTTAGCGCACTGCGCTACAAACCCGGCCACCCGAGTTCGATTCCCGCTCATAGCCAACACCCAGTGACGATTATCTGAACCGGTCCTGGGCCTCCCCTAGGTCGACTCAGCCTCAAATGAGTACCTGGTGCGGTGTGTAAACATCGCCACTGGGGAGACAAAGGCGGCCGGGCGTGGTGCTGGCCACCCACCCCCTCGTGTGCCGTGCCGACCTTCATAGGTGCTCGCTAACAGCACTTGCCCCTACAACCTGTTAAGGCTACACGGGGATCTTTGTTTTTGTGCAGGGTGTATGATTCATCGTTTGTGTTTTCTGACATTGTAGATTTACGCGTGCTTCGTGTGATTGTTAGTTTGTACCTGACCCATACGTTTGTGTGATCAAATACAGATCGTGTGACGATGTTGTGATAGGTCCATTAAGAGATGTTATCTCAATGTTCCATTGCTAAGCACCCGTGCCAGGCTGGGTGCACTTGCGACAGGAGGATGTCACGCAGACTGAAAGTCACAATCAGCTGCCCCCCACACACATCGTCATCAGTTGCCGCATTAACAACGGGAAATGCGATCGACTGATCAAGGCCCGTCGCCTAAAACGTTAGCCGGCTGAAGAGTTGCAATTGAGTGTTAAAGTTGTATTAAAAAAAGACAAAGATCCCCCGTGTAGCCTGTAACAGGCTGTAGGGGCAAGTGCTGTTAGCGAGCACCTATGAAGGCCGGCACGGCACACGAGGGGGTGGGTGGGTGGCCAACACCACGCCCGGCCGCCTTTGTCTCCCCAGTGGCGATGTTTACACACCGCACCAGGTACTCATTTGAGGCTGAGTCGACCTAGGGGAGGCCCATGTCCGGTTCAGATAATCGTTACTGGGTGCCGTTTGTGAACACCAAGTCAGGGCAGGAATGGCACACAGACACACACACAGACACACATACACACACACACAGACACACAGACACACACACAGACACATACACACACAGACACATACACACACACAGACACATACACACAGACACACAGCACACACACACAGACACACAGCACACACACACAGACACACAGCACACACACAGACACACACAGACACACGCACATACACGCACACACAGACAGACACACACACAGACACACACAGACACACACAGACACACAGACACACAGACACACACATACACACACACATACACACACACATACACACACACATACACACACATGCACACAGACACACACACAGACACACACATACATGCACATACATGCACACACACAGACACACACACAGACACACACACATACACACACACATACACACACACAGACACACACAGACACACACATGCACACACACACAGACACATACACAGACACATGCACACACACAGACACACACACACAAACGCACACATACATGCACACACACAGACACACACATACATGCACACACACAGACACACATACATGCACACACACAGACACACACACATGCACACACACCTTAAGCACATTTGCACATGCACATAATCGGACAAAGATCCCCCATGCACATCAAAGACAGAGGAGATCCCGCGTGTAGCCTCATGAAGACTGCTGGAGCAAGTGCTGTTAGCGAGCAGCACCTACGACGGCCAGCACCACGCCCGGCCGCCTTTGTCTTCCCAGTGGCGATGTTTACTACACACCGCACCAGGTACTCATTTGAGGCTGAGTCGATCTAGAGGGAGGTCCAGGACCGGTTCAGATAATCGTCACCATGCACACACACATACACAGACATACACACACACACAGACATACACGCACATACACATAAACACACATACACACACAGACATACATACACACAGACATACATACACACACATACACACACAGACATACACACACATACACACACACATACACACACAGACATACATACACACACATATACACATACATATATACATACACATACACACATACACACACATACACACAGACATACATACACACAGACATACATACACACACACATAAAGACAGACACACATAGCCACACATACATACACACATATATACACATACACACACCGTCACACGTGCACACACATACATGTGAATACATTTACACTCAAATATACGCAAACATACAGAGACAAATATCCCCCGGATAGCCTTAAACACACACACACACAGACATGCAGGCGCACACTCACACACACGCTCACACACACTCACACACACGCTCACACACACGCTCACACTCACTCACACACTCACACACTCACTCACACACACGCTCACACACACACTCACACACACGCTCACATACACACACACACTCACACACACTCACACACCGCCCCACACACATTCACACACACACACTCACACACTCACTCACACACACTCACACACACCGCCCCACATACACCGCCCCACACACACACACTCACACACACACACCGCCCCACACACACACTCACACACACTCACACACCACCCCACACACCGCCCCACACACATTCACACACACACTCACACACACAAACACTCACACACACCGCCCCACACACACTCACACACACACACACCGCCCTACACACACTCACACACACACGCTCACACACACTCACACACCGCCCCACACACACACTCACACACACACACCGCCCCACACACTCACACACACACGCTCACACACACTCACACACACACTCACACACTAACTCACACACTCACACACGCTCACACACACTCACACACCGCCCCACACACACACTCACACACCGCCCCACACACTCACACACACACTCACACACACACTCACACACGCTCACACACACTCACACACCGCCCCACACACACACACTCACACCGCCCCACACACACTCACACACCGCCCCACACACACACACTCACACCGCCTCACACACACTCACACACACACTCACACACCGCCCCATACACACACACTCACACACCGCCCCACACACACTCACACACACGCTCACACACACCTCCCCACACACACTCGCACACCGCCCCACACACACACACGCTCACACACTCACACACCGCCCCACACACACACTTACACACACACTCACACAGCGCCCTACACACACGCTCACACACACTCACACACCGCCCCAAACACAGCAGCTGCCTGACCAAAAAAAACGCAAAATGTGTTCAGTGCCATTGTTGTTCCTGTCGAGTTCCCTTTGTGCTTATCCGTGTGAGCGTGTGCGAGTGACTCTTTAGTGAGATGTTGGTGATGTGTGGAGGGCTGACGGTGGCGATGTGTTCAGGGGTGTGGGTGGTGATGGGTGGTGATGGTGGTGATGGGTGGTGATGGTGGTGATGGTATCTGATGGTGGTGATGGTGGTGATGTGTGGTGGGATGATGGTGATGGCCGTGATGGGTGGTGGGATGATGGTCGTGATGTGTGGTGGGGTGATGGTCGTGATGTGTGGAGGGGTGATGGTGGTGATGGGTGGTGGGGTGATGGTGGTGATGGGTGGTGGGGTGATGGTCGTGATGTGTGGTGGGATGATGGTTGTGATGGGTGGTGGGGTGATGGTCGTGATGTGTGGTGGGGTGATGGGTGGGCGGCATGTTCACGATTTTAGGTGGATGACGGAGTGATGGCGCATGATGTGTGGAAGTGATTAGGGCTACGGTGGTGGTGAGTTGAGTCGTGATGGTTGATGGTGGAGGTCTTGAGGGAGATGGCGTGTTGAAAGGGGTAGGATCTGTTACTATAAACCTATCACACCGTTTAACACGTCGTAGGCTTTCGCAAACAATATAATCCATGATAGAGGTTTTTATTGGGTTAGATCACGTAAATATAAATGTGTCGTTAAACCCGCCACCACCCGACACAGCCAGTTAGTAAGGTTTGTCACGTAAACAGAACATCTCAATTCGTTACTAGCCCAGCAACAAGCCTACCACACTGTGTTGGTGTGTTGATGCACTGTCATCGCTACCATGCCCTGATGGTGGGAGATGAAAGGCAGCTTGGGCTTGAGTTGAGTCTCAATTTACAAACCAGGTCTAGCCGCTGAACACATCAGCCACTTTCCTCTGCCCCCAGCTTCCCAGCGTAGTGGGGTTAATGTCTAACTCAGCATCAGCAAATGCTGTCTCGCACGCTTGGGCTACCTGGCTAGGTAGGCCTTGCCGACGACGACTACACGTTCATCAGTAACACGTTTTCTTTTTTGTGGCCATAAAAAGGCGAAGTTTTTAACGGGCAACGTTTCGGGCAGGTGGCCATTCGTCAGCGCACAGAGAGGCCAGAGAGTGTGAGAGGTTAATCGGTTTAAATTTGAAGGCCACTTCACGTGACCAATTGAACTGGAAGCGAGGCTTTTCGTAAAGGTGGCATCGACAGCACAATTTGGGAGGTGAACTTAAACATTTTTTCTCACAGGTGAAGCTGCTGGCGTGTTGGTTCCGTGCAGTCTTAAGTTACTGGTACCTGGGTAAATATTTGAGGTCAGGTGCCCCCTTCCGAGATAACCTGTAATCTCTGCGGGCTCTCCCCTGTTTATATGAGAGAGAGAGAGAGCGATTAAAATTATTTTTTGATACGAATGGGTAGTCAAGTAGCCGGATAAATAAGCGGCGCTTGACTCTACGTACTCGCGCCCGTTAAGTTCTGTCTCGCCGAGTGAGTCGGCCGTGTGGGTCTGTGGCACAATGGCTGGACTGGCCCTCGTCATATCAATGGGGAATTTCCACTAATGGGTCAGGGCCGCTTGTTTTTTTTAGCTTGTTACCGAGGGAGTGAGTTACGGAGTGAATGAATGATGGAGTAAATAAGTGAGTTGTGGAGTGAATAAGAGAGTGATGGAGTGAGTGAGTAATGGAAAGAGTGATGGAATGAACGATGTGATGAGCGAGTGATAGATTGAGAGAGTGATGGAGTTACGCGATGAGCCAAGTGAGCCAGTGAGTGATAAAATAAGCAAAGTTGTGTAGTGAGCGAGCGAGCAAGAGAGCGACTGATGGAACAAGTGACCGAGTGGGTGATGGCATGAGTGAGTAAGTGAATGAAGAGCTAAAAGAGTGTGTGAGTGAGTGATGGAGTGGTGGATGGATTGAATGAGTGAGAGTAACTGACCACAAACCTCAGGTCATGCGCACCTCTCGCTGCCACTCTGCCCGACGATCGGTCCTCACGGTGGCGTTTCGGTGGGAACCCTGCACACGTGAACTGATTCTCAACTCGGCAGGATGTGAAAATGCAGCGGTAGGCCCGGAAGAGTGAAGTCCACTCTCTTTACATTTGAGCTGAAGAGTTGCTTGTGAAGGGGTTCGAGGCAGATTGTGAGAACTTCATTGCCGTGCCAAAGGCAGTTTTCGAAACTGATGTGAATGAGCTTTGTATTCGCACTGCAAGATCAAGCATTTATCATCGGGCTCGTTGGTGATTAAAACAAATTGTGAATAGTGATAATTAAAAAAGATATATTTAAAAAACAAGAAAAGCTACCTAAAAAGCAACTTGATACTTTCTTAAAACAATGGTGATTTGTATTGGTGAGGTGTGCACCTTTGCCAGGCACATTAGCCCAAGTTTAACGTTCGTTCATTATCAGTGCTACTGAAGTTGCTGTGAGCAATTCCCTTTCACGTGTCTCTCTCCTTGTTTACCCAGGGAAGCCTCACCGAGTCTCATGGCTCTTTTTCAGAAGGATCCTGCAAAGTTTTTGCTCATTTAATTCACAGTAGCGGGGGCGATGTTTTGCCATGTACATTTAATTTGAGTAATTTTTGCGATGTCATTTTTCGAATTCTTGCCAACTTTGGACCCTGACGCCTGGACACGCGATGGCCCTACTCTTGCGAATTACATCTTTGGGGGGGGCAGGGGGGGATCTTCAACGCTCACTGCAAGTGAAGCAGACTGTGCGGAGTAGTACTGAGAGCGGCAGTAGTAATCGTGGTTGTCACTTATAACCAGGGCAGCCTGTTGGATTCGAACCGTTGAACCTCTGCAACGAGCTTGCCGCTGGGCCGGTGTCACCGCCCTTCGAGTCGATTTCAAACTCATTCGTGATCTTCTGTGGTTGACTAACTGCTGATGATGGAACGACCGAGAACCCCAATTTAATTTACAAGGGGGTTTCTAAACGTTCAGTAGCACCCAGCTCCATGTCTCTGCAAAGTATTTGTGGGGTTTTGAGTGAGATTTGTCACTCGATTATGTCTCCCAGCCCAGAAAACGTCGTTCAAATTTAATAGTTTTGACGGTCGGAAGATGTTTTTTTAACGGGTGGGGAATAATGACATTTCTAAATTTGTCAATGTGCCAATAATTGGTGTAATACTCGCACTAATTCTAACACTTCCTGTAAATGATGAGAAATTAATCTGATAGAAAAGTGTGTGCAGCCTGGAAACAAATACGAATAATAATGATAACAATACATACAAAATGCGATTTGTATCCAGCAAAAAGTGCTATTGCGACCATACACTGGCTCGTCCCAGCATGCCTTGCATGTCACGTGACATTGGGTGTCAGGGTGGTGCAGTGGAAACTCTTGTGCCTCGTGGCAATAACTCCCTGGGTTCTATCCCTGACTCGGGTGTCTTCCTGTGTGTGAGTCTGTGTGGTCTCCCCCTACTCTCCATGGTTATCCGGTGGATTCTTCTCATATCTGCAAAAAAAATTTCGAAAGTAACTGGTCATGGTCAAACATCCCAATGCAGGACCCTCCTGAAAAAGAGTGTTCGGCACTCACTGCAGCATTCTTGCTAAATAAATCATAATAGTTTCATGATGATCACCATACATCGTAGACTGTGTAGCGGTGGCCTCAGTGCGCATCAACTTGAGAGTTTGAACTTTAAGGACGAACCTCAAAACGATCCGCAGGTGAGCTGGCCCAAGTGCGTGCCTTGTTTTAAACCCACCGCCATTCAAACTTGTGGCCACGCTTATTTTGGGCTGCGGTGGGACAATGAGACGTCTTCGTAACCTTGGGTACGTGGAGCGGGGGGGGGGGTGGTGGGGGGGGGGGTTACGTGGAGCGGGGTGGGTACGTGGAGCGGGGGGGTGGTGGTGGGGGGGGGTACGCGTGCTACGATTCCGAGCCAGGGATGGTCAACCGCAGCGCTGCGTTGGCCCTTCCTGTGATTCGGATCGCGAATTGGGCAACCGAACGAGACGAGGCGATGGACAGAAGTTCGGTCTGGGGAGCCAGTGGATTGGTGGTGGAGTGATCAACAGCAACAGAGAGGAGGGAGCGGTAGAGGTGGGGGGGGGGGTTTAGGGGCAACGTTTGTAATGACTAATAAGGTGTCCGCGGAGTCGATTTGTTAGAACCCAAAAGTTTTGGCTTGGCTTAGTTTTTGTGCCCCTCGTCGATGTGGGAGGAGGTTGACTCCTGATCGGAGCTCCGTGTGACCCCAGTCGTGTGCTGTAGCAGCGTCGGTGTAACATGCTCGTTCAAGAGTTACTGAGCCATGATGAAGGGCCATGAGGCAAAACGTTGTCCGTTTTTATTTTTACTTTTCAAGGCCACGCAGTGTTATTGAGGAACGCATTTATTTTTTTTGAAATCAAATAATTGGGTCAAACAGCCCTCTTCCCGGCTCCTGACAAAATAGAATCGAGACTCGGGACTCGTTAAAGCGTTCCAGGATAATCCGATCGTCGTGATATGATAATTATCGTAATTCGACATCCTGCTGATGAGACCTCGCAAAGTCCCGACCCGATCCGGGAATTTTTCTTTGCGCTCAAACGGCGGGAGGGCTCCGCTCTGGGTGTGAGCGGTGGCACGCAAGTGGCCACGGCTGCCCTCGTCGGTGGCCACGGCTGCCCTAGCCGGTGGCCACGGCTGCCCTCGTCGGTGGCCACGGCTGCCCTCGTCGGTGGCCACGGCTGCCCTAGCCGGTGGCCACGGCTGCCCTCGTCGGTGGCCACGGCTGCCCTCGTCGGTGGCCACGGCTGCCCTCGTCGGTGGCCACGGCTGCCCTCGTCGGTGGCCACGGCTGCCCTAGCCGGTGGCCACGGCTGCCCTCGTCGGTGGCCACGGCTGCCCTCGTCGGTGGCCACGGCTGCCCTCGTCGGTGGCCACGGCTGCCCTCGTCGGTGGCCACGGCTGCCCTAGCCGGTGGCCACGGCTGCCCTCGTCGGTGGCCACGGCTGCCCTCGTCAGTGGCCACGGCTGCCCTCGTCGGTGGCCACGGCTGCCCTAGTCGGTGGCGAGCGATATCCGACACCGGTCCTGGGCCACGTCGACCGGGTGCCGTAAAGCATCGCCGCACGGCGCTGGGGGAGGGAGGCCATCATCCAGCAGTGCGGCCACAAGAGTGGCCGTGAATTGCCGATATTATTACTATTGTACTACTATTGCTACAGTCTCGTGTTGCATTTAAAAGTACGGTACGCCCGAAGTGGGAAAGCTCACTGGTCGATAAATTCTAAACGCGATTTCATCTCGCCGATGAACGAGCTCCACTCGCCTCCTTTGTATGTTTATTTGTGAGCGTGGCTCGCCTGCGTGTGGCTGAGTGGTGGGGGGCCCGTCACAGGCGAGCCATAACCCTGCCAGCTGTGGCCAGTCCACACTCCCCATTGTTTTGCTTTGTGTGGGGTCTCATGGAGGTGCAGACGAATTGGGGGATTATGCATGCATCTGTGGGGCAGTGCGTTTGTGTGCGTGTGTGTGGGGGGCGGTGGCGCAACGGTTAGCGCCACGCTGCCCTGCGAACCCGGCTACCCGAGTTCGATTCCCGCTCAAGGCCAACACCAGTGACGATTATCTGAACCGGTCTTAGGCCTCCCCGAGGTCGACTCAGCCTCAAATGAGTACCTGGTGAGACGATCGCCATTCGGGGAGACGCAAGGAGGCCGGACGTAGTCCTGGCCACCCACTCACTCGTGTTTCCCTGCCGGACTTAATAGGTGCTCGCAAACAGCACTTGCGCCCAAAAAATGTTAAGCTTACAGGGGGAGATATTTGTCTTTTGTGCGTGGGGTTATTGTTGTTGGACCTTGGTAAAAAAAAAAACCAACTCGCCCACCTCCTTCGTCATCGTGGCCTTTTAACAAAAACGTTTAAAATAGAGTCGCTATCAGCACGTGATGTGATCCTCTTTAGGTGTGGACAGAGACAAATGGGCGAGATGTTAACTCCCTCGCCTGGTGTACAGAAGGTGGTGGGTTCCATCACGACCCTGACGCTTGTAGATTTGGAGTTTTCATGTCTATCTTCTCTCTCTCTCTCCCCGAAGTCGCGTGGATTTTTCTCCGGGTCCTCCGGTTTTGCCCTCCACATTTAGAAATCACGTGTTTGGAGTATTTGGGCGCTTTTCATTTCCATGCGATAATCCACGAAGTTGAGCTACCATTTGTGGACAGGTCTCTTATGGAAAAGAGCTAAAATACAAAATAGTAAATCTTGACTTACAGCTTTCGTGACTGCAGGAATTCATATTCGTTGGGTCTTTGGGTCGCGTAGAAAACGTATTTTGTTGTTATTTTCTTTGAACCTATCTACGTCACTTTACCGAAAGACCCAAAGAATACGACAAAAAAATAGTAGTTAAGAGTAGAGAAAGTCAAGAGAGAGGTTGGTTGGGTTTTAATTGCCCTGTGTCGCTTTACAGAGTGGAGAGGGACATTCTAAGACCGCACTTAGAATAGGGAGCAGCTGTGTACGGCGGCAACGTGGGTTGTGGTGAAGATGGTAGTGGCGTGTGGTGATAATAATGGTAGTGAGTTGTGGCCATGGTTTTGGTGATTGGTGGTGGGGGTGGTGATTGTGGCAGTCGGTTGTGGTGATGGTCGCGGGAGATGTTGGTGGTCGCGATTGTATTTATGCGGCGGTGGTGGTGGTGTTGGCGCAAATGGTCGCTGTGTGGTGTTGATGATGGTAAGCGGGAGATTTTTTGGTTGTGCTAATATTGGTGGGTGGCGGTGTTGGTAGCTGTGTTGGCGCTTGTGGCGATGGTCGTGGGAGATGTTGGTGGTGCTGGCGGTGGTATCGATGCCGCTGGTCGTGTTGTTGTTGTTGTGAGTCACAATCATTTATCCGCTTGCGACTCAAACGTCCCAAACGCGCGCCCTCCACCCAACCACCCAGTTCCCTCTCCCCTCTCCTCTCCTCCACCTCAACAATTCAAACAAACCACGTGTGACCTTCCCCAACACACCGTCGAGCAGCAATGAGTCCCAACAACACGGACACTGATCTCTGCCGTGGTGACTTCTAGCAGCCGTGTCCCGGGTGAGGGTGCTGCCGAGGTAGGGGAGGGAGACGACTTTGTGTGGTAGCAGTCAGCGCTCCGAACCAGGCGACTGAACCGGTCCCGGGCCTCCCCTAAGTCGACTCAGCCTCAAACGAGTACCCTGGTGCGGTGTGTAAGGCTATCGTCGCTGGAGGAGACAAAGGCGGCCCTGGGGCGTGCTGTTGGCCACGAACCCCAACTCGTGGGCCACGGTGCCGGCATTCAGCACTTGCCCCTCGAGTCTGTTACGCCTACACGGGGGATCTTTGTCTGTGTGTGTTCCACTACGGCCCTTCCAGTGCGGGTTTAAACAGGAGGGAGAGAGAGGGCGCGGGGGTGGGAGGGAGAGGGCGGGGGAGAGGAAAAGAGAGAGGGGGGAGGGAGAGTGGGGGGGGGGTAGAGGGAGAGAGGGGGTAGACTTGTAGAGGGAGAGGGGGGTAGAGGGAGGGAGAGGGGGTAGAGGGAGAGAGAGGGGGTAGAGGGGTAGAGGGAGTGAGAGGGGGTAGAGGGAGAGAGAGGGGGTAGAGGGAGAGAGAGGGGGTAGAGGGAGAGGGAGAGGGGGGTAGAGGGAGAGAGAGGGGGTAGAGGGAGAGAGGGGGGTAGAGGGAGAGAGAGGGGGTAGAGGGAGAGAGAGGGGGTTGAGGGAGAGAGAGGGGGGTAGAGGGAGAGAGAGGGGGTAGAGGGAGAGAGAGGGGGTAGAGGGGGAGAGGAGGGGGAGAGAGGGGTGAGAGGGAGGAGGGAGAGGGGGGTAGAGGGAGAGGGGGGTAGAGGGAGAGAGAGAGAGGGGGGGGAGAGGGAGAGAGGGAGGGGCCGAACCCACAATGAATGGTCCCCCCCCCCACAGCCACTACACATTCCACACTGTACACCACTGTACGTGCTAGACTCACTTGCAGTGGAAAGAGGGCAAGCCCTTAGGGGATGCAGTGCGTGTCTGCGAGCACCTATTAAGGCTCGGCGCTACACTCGCAGCCGACATGAGGAGCTTGTGAGTTCAACTCCCAGGGATTTTTGGAGTTCATTCCCATCATCATCATCATCGTCATGGGGCGATAAAGTGGGTTGGTGGTGGTGGTAGTAGCAGCACCACTTTTGTTGGAAGGGCATCAGTGGTGGCTGCCAACCCCCCCCCCCCCGTCATCAGAATGTGGAATTTCCACCGCTCGACAGCCGGTGATTGGGGTGGTCTCCTCGCGAATCCGCGGTTTGGAGTTTTAGTGGTCAAGCCACCCCCCCAAAGTCCGGCACAGCACACGAGGCGATGGGGTTATGTTTACACACCGCACCAGAAGTACTACCCATTTGAGGCCGAGTCCACCTAGGGGGAGGCCCAGGACCGGTTCAGAGAATCGTCGCCGTGGTGTTTGGTGGCGGGCCGTGAACGGGAATCGAATTCGGGTCGCCAGCTTCGTGGCGCTAACCGCTACACCACCGCGTCCCACCACACCCCCCTGTTAGCAATTGAACCACTGGAATTTCATTCCCAATGCACTTGATTTCGTCTAATTTAAGTTGATTTCCTCTCATGCACTTTCGCACTCTCGTAATTCACCAAAGTAGATTCGCCCCCCTGGGGTCATAAATACATGTTTCATTCTAGTGGTAGTGGTAGTGCCTTACGCCGATGATCCAGACCTACTTTCCAAGCCAGCCGAGCAGCGTTACGGCATGTAACAACACAAAATGAAATCCAGGGAGAAATTAATGCCCGTGAGTGAATATACGACTTGTGACAATGCTGTTCTAGAAGTTGGCGCGGTCAATGCATGGCAAGGAAGCATGGGGGAGATGGAAATAACTTACGGGTTAAGAGAAATCGCAGCTGAGTGACATCAATTCAGAATTGGCAAGTTCCTTCTCCCCCGTCCACATCACTCCCAAGCCACGAGGGGCGCCCCCATTCATTAGAAACCCACAAATCCCAACAACACAAACGCACTTCGTCTTCTTGGTTCTTTCGGTAAAGTCACGTAGGAGAGAAATAATAAAATAATAAAATAAATCGCACGACGTTTCGGCCACAACGCAAGCATCCGTCCTCAGGTGAAGACCAGGTCTGTCGGAAAGACAGCGTCTGAATGTCTTTCCGACAGACCTGGTCTTCACCTGAGGACGGCTGCTTGCGTTGTAGCCGAAACGTCGTGAGAATTATTTTATTGTTTTATTTTTATTATTTTATTATTTCTCTTCTACGTGACTTTACCGAAAGAACCAAGAAGATGAATCCCTGCAGTCACGAAAGAAGCTTTAAAAATCGAAAAATTAAACGCACTTCGTTTCGCTCGTTTGGGGGTGTTTCTTGTGCGCGCGTTCCCCTCCCGGGAAGCCCTCCCGCCCTCCTCCTCCTCCATGTGAGCGCGCCAGTCGTTGGCCCTGGCCACGACGCGACCCGCTGGGGTGACGACTGGCCCGGGCATCACGACGCACGAGGCAAATCTAGCAGTGGCACGGCGCAATGCCCCATTGCAGTCGTTAGAACCACCACCACCCACACCACCCACACCACCCACACCCCCCCCCCCCCTCTGGCCGAGACGTTTCCAGGTAAGCTCCCCCGTACGTAGTTAGAACTCATTTCGGGTCACCAAATAAAACATTGCCGCGCAATTGAATAATGAATGCGTAAATGTTGTTTAATGGTAATCAATTATGAATCTTAAGTGGGTTAAAAATCCCCCCCCCTTCACCATCACCCCCCCCCTTCCCCTTAACCATCACACCCCCTTCACCATCCCCCCCCTTCCACCCCTTCACCATCACCCCCTTCCCTTCACCATCCCCCCCCTTCCACTCCTTCATCATCACCCCCCCTTCACCATCCCACCCTTCCACCCCTTCACCATCACCCCCACCCCTTCACCATCCCCCCCACCCTTCACCATCACCCCCCCCCTTCACCATCACCCCCCCTTCCACCCCTTCCCATCACCCCCCCCCCAATTCACCATCCCCCCCCTTTACCATCCCCCCCTTCCACCCCTTCACCATCACCCCCCTTCCCATCACCCCCCACCCCCTTCACATCCCCCCCCCCCTTCACCATCCCCCCCACCCCTTCACCCTCACTTCTTGGGGTCAGGCTGGGGGGAAAGGTGGGGGAAGGGGGGCAACCCGGAGGAGGAGGTGGGGGAGGGGCCACTGGAGGAGGTGGGGGAGGGGGAGGGTAGATGCAGTTGCACTGGGTACGAGTCGGATAGAAATCTGCGGAAGCTGTCGCTGAGTCAACATTTCCTTTTGTCTCGGCGCCAGCGACGGGGTGTGGGTGGGAGTCCTTCAACAAGGGAGTCCTAAACTCGCCTCTGAGCGAATTTACCGAGTTTGTTAAACGCTGAAACGCGAGGGCCAACATATGCGAACGTGACGATTGTGGGTTTTTGTTGTTGTTGTGATCGCCGCCGCGGATCCGCGCGGTACAATGTGCGGCTGCGTTGATGACCTGTGAGTGAGATTCGCGTGTGGGCGACTTGGGCTGCTGTCTCCCGAGAAAATTGGGAGCTTCCCAGAGTTTCTGTTGTGACTGCTGCGGCGCCATTCTCTGTGCCCCTCCCCCAAACCAACTTTACACCCCCCCCACCTCCCCCATCAGCCCCTCCCCCATCCCCCCACAACCCCTCCCCCCACAACCCCTCCCCCATCTTCCCACCAACCCCCTCCTCCCCCACCCTCACCCAGCCCCCCTCACCCTCCCCGTCCCTCCCTCCCCCCCTCCTCCCCCCCTCCCCGCGCCCTCCCCGCCCCTCCCCCATCTCCCTCGACCCTCCTCCTTATCCCCCTCGCCGCCTTCACACACTCTTTTGTGCTAATTTGTAGCAGGGGAATGTGTGTGTGTGTTAGCTGTCTGTAGCTGTGTGTGTGTGTAGCTGTGTGTGTGTGTTAGCTGTGTGTGTGTGTAGCTGTGTGTGTGTGTAGCTGTGTGTGTGTGTTAGCTGTGTGTGTGTTAGCTGTGTGTGTTTGTAGCTGTGTGTGTTTGTAGCTGTGTGTGTGTAGCTGTGTGTGTTTGTAGCTGTGTGTGTGAGCTGTGTGTGTGTAGCTGTGTGTAGCTGTGTGTAGCTGTGTGTAGCTGTGTGTGTGTGTTAGCTGTGTGTGTGTTAGCTGTGTGTGTGTTAGCTGTGTGTGTGTGTTTAGCTGTGTGTGTGTGTTTAGCTGTGTGTTGTGTGTGCTTGTGTTCGTATGGATTGCCCTTCATAGGTGCTCGCTAACAGCACTTGCCCCAACAGTTTGTTTAGGCTATACAGGGGCTCTTTTGTCTTTGTGTCAGAATGTCCCTGAAATTGGTGTGTGAATGTGTGTGTCTGTGATAAGTGTATTTACACTTTGTGTGTGTGTATGCATATACCGTATGTGTATATCGGTGTGCACTTGCTTGTACTTGTGTGTTGTGTGTCTCCAATACTCTCACTTTATTATTTGATTTTATATCAACTTAATGGCCAGTGTTTCTGTACACGAGCGGACAAAGATTGTCCGTTCTCCCGAGTGGTTGGTGTGTGGCGGCGCGGGACGGAGATGGAGCGATTGAATCAGATGGTGCCACGGTGGAGAGAAGTGAACTTCCTCGCCTGGTATTACGGGACGTCGTGGGTTTGATGCCAAGCCCCGGTGCCTTTATATTCTGCGTGTCTCTCTCCCCGTGGTGGCGTGGAGTTTGCTCCGGGTCCACCGGTTTTTCCCCTCCGCATTTAAAATCAACGTAACGCGTTCAGAGCATTTGACTGCTGTACATTTCCACGGTGATGAGTCAATTCGTTGAGCTATCGTTTGTGGCCAGGTCGCTTCTGGAACGAAAACAAAGCTACGTAGCTCAGTGGGCCTTACCTGGTCAAGTAGAAAAAAATAGTTTATCGTCTTAGTTTAATGTGCAAGCGCTCACCGGATTGTCAGATTTCAGGACAGCGAGAGGTCGTGATGGCCTGGAGATAATTTTAATCCAGCAGTGGATGGACCATGGCTGATGATGATGATGATGGCGACGTTGCGTGCCATTGTGGCTAGAACCCTCGACTCGCGATCCGAAGGCGTCCGAGTTTCAAGTCACCGGGTCGGGGGCCAACTCGTGTCAGTCGTCATCAATGAATGCTGTCACGACGACTCGTCGCCCGACGATTCTTGGAATTGGCACGATTTCGGATGACGATTCCACTCGCGAATCGATATTTTATTTTAAATCTCCTCTTTACTGTCTCGCATCATCTGTCTCCTTCACTCTGTCTCGTGCGCCGTGGCCTGTGGGTTTTTTTTCCCCCGATTGCCTCAAAAGGGTACGTTAGCATGTAATTACCGTGCAATTTGCATAAATTGTTATTCAGTTCCAACAATTGTAAACAATCGATCCTTGGGGAATTCGATGCGTGTATCACAAGTCTGGGAAGTAATTTTTATTTAATTCAACCTTACGTGCCCAATCATCGTCATCGCCATCCCTTAATGATGAATGAAAACGAATTCGGTGGGGGTGGTGGTTGGGGTGGAAGTCGTGAAATCGCTGTAATGTGGATAATCCGGTCTCTGCCATCGGAATGTGGAAGTTCCACCATTGGCTCAGAGGCACAGATTCAGCAGTGCGTGAGGCGCCACACTGCTCGTTTGAGCAGAGAGAGAGAGACACGGCCTTGTGACCTTTGGCCTTTCAATTCATTTTAGGGAGGAGGTCTCTTGCGGCCCACTAGAGGCAGCTGGTGGGAATTTTTTTTCTTTTCAAAATAAATTCTTGAGCCCTGATGCCTCGGAGCCCTGCCGTGGGTTAGCGGACCAGATCTCGATCAGCCGATCAATCGGCGAGAATGAGCATTGCGTAGCTTTCCTGGGTGATAAACGAGCATGATCGTAACAATAACAAGAGTGGATTTCCTGGGCTCACCATGCACCGCCGGATAGTACGTATATAATTGCTACGTTTATAGATCCCTATAACGCGCGCAACTTGTTTCGTGGACGGACTGAACAAAACAAGCTTTGAGCGCGACCCGGGAGCCAGGGAGCGCGCGCGGCGTGAGACACGACGGCTGCTGCTCTGCTCGCCGGCACAAGGCGCTGTGTGCGCTCTCGGACGGCCCTTCAAAGTCGACGAAGGCCGGAGAAGCTCCTGTCTGTCAAAGAGGCGACAGCAGGGCGAGGTGGGGGTGGGGGGGTGTGACGGACGGACGGATGGAGAATGAGTCGTCGGGTCGGCGACGATCGCGGCCCGCGATTGGATCATTTACGACTCGCACACGGTGCCGCGTACGTACGGCGTGTGGGTTTCACCGCGTCTCGAGAGTTGTGCGAAGAGGCGGGTTCGGGCCGGCCGTGTTTACTTTTTTGCGGAGCTGGAAGAGAACGAAGCGAGTTGTTGAGATGCGGTGGAGAGAGATGGAGAGGTCATGAAGAGCGATATCTCTCTCTCCCTCTCTCACCTCGCTTTAATAGAGGACGTCAATCATAAGCGACAATGAACCTCGATGGGCCCTCACCTGCTTAATTAAAGGACGTCACTTACGGGAGAATGACTCTCAATTGGCCCTCACCTGGTTAAATGAGGGACATCAGTCATAACGCAGCGGATCTGAAGGAAGGGGGGGCGTCTCGCGTGTGGTTCAATCGCGGAACCCCCGGGTCTTTGGCGGGCAAGCGATTCGCCGTGAATTTGTCAAAGTGGCCGAATAATGGATAATGGCCGATTTCAATCGAGGTGGACGTTTCTGTCGTGCGCCTTGCACTTGACCCGTCGTTTGTGCACCGGTTCGAAGGTAACCTGAGTGCAACCTAGGGTGGGTTGTGGGTCCCCCCCCCCTCTCTACCACCCGCCCCCCTCCTCACCCCCCTCCTCACCCCCCTCCTCCTCTCTCCGAGTCATTAAACGCCCCAAGTCTGTGGACTCTGGCCCCAGGAGTGCGGAGGAGGATGGCTGCTGCTGGCTATGAGTGCCTGCTCCTGTCTGCGAGCATTCGCCGAAACGCCAATTCAGCTCCGCTGTTGCCCAATCAAGCTCCGCAATGTTTAGGTACAGTGTTTAGACTCGTGCAGTGGCGGCAGCGGCGCCGTTCATGCACATTGCATCTCTCTCAATCGCTGGAGAACCACCGGCAAAGCTGAGCGGCAGCAGCCGCAGCCAGACCTGCGAGTCAGCGCAATTGCCCGAGCTCTGCTGCCCTCTATACACCAATATGTTTTCAGACATATTAATGTGAGTGTTCCCAGGTGCGTGGGAGGAAACCGGAGCAACCCGGAGAGAGCCCACGCACGCGACGGGGCGACGCTCGCACAGGACGGACGGGTGATATCAGTCCGCACTTTGCTCGATTCGCCTTCTGGCGAGCCAGCGGTACGGCGGCACAACATCTGTGCGGCGATCCGCCAACCCTCGCTGCTGCCCCGACAGTGCTGGGATTACAGGCAGCAACGTGCAGCGTCATCGTAGCCACTCTAACTCTGTTATCACCGAGCCCTTATTATTAATCCCCTTTGAGCGGCGTTACCGGTGCCTGTCTACAACTTGCCGGAACCCGTTCACCTAATGCCATAACTTTGAAGTCGTTTTGGTTGTAGCATGGACGACCGTTCGATACTTATTCTTTTACACCGAGGCTCAAGACCTGTCTCTCATCCTCTTCCTCCTCCGCCTACGAGCGAGCAAGCCTCCTCGGCAAGATAAACGCGCGCACCTTGTCCCCACGGCGTCTCGAGACGCGGCCGGATTCAGATTTGGGGCGCTCTGCAAACCCACGCGGTGGTGGTGCCTCACGCGTTGTGCGAAGTGGGAAGTGATCCCAATTCCGCACGAGCGGTTCCGTGTGACCGATGAAGCGTCCGGATTGCATGGGACAGCCCGATGTGCTGTGCGCGTCGCTACGCGATAAGAAGCGGTTGGGGTTTATAAATTTGGTGGCCGTCTGTGTGAGAGAGAGAGAGGTGCACAGGAGAGAAAGTCTTCTGGTCAGAGCTCGAAAAACCGTTTGTAACTTCGCTCCGCGTTGTGAAGACGCCGGTGGTGACGATGGTTGTTGATACGCAGTGATGTGGCGATGGTGTCCCCGTGACTCCCTCCGTCCAGTAGGGAGAGAGCCTTCCTCTCTGCACGTGGCCTCAAAGCGGTGCACCCCTGGCCCCAGACGGTTATGCGAGTTGCTGGGCAGATTGGTAGTTAAGTATGTCGGCAAGTTTTCTTTGACCGGAGACACGTTTGTAAGTTGGTAGGTAGGAAGATAAGCGGAGAGGTGGGTAGGCACGTGATAGTTTAGCTCGGCATGCAAGTATTCAGGCAGTTATGTAAGTATTTAGCTTGGTATGTATGATTACAGGTAGGTATATTGCTAGGTGTGTGAGTATTCAGGCAGGCAGGTAGGCAAAAAGCCAAGGGGCAAGTGGTTATACGACACCAGATGCACTAAATTAAAGAATTAATGAGTAATATAATCAAGTTATAGATTACGATGGTAATTGAAAGTTTCTGCTTGTAATTATTTTGTGTGTATACATTACATAGCCCACTCGCTGAGGGTCACGGAACACCGCGCTGCACTTGATTCCGGCTGCAGGCTGCTGCTGTGCAGTATGATCTGTGTGTGCGTCTGCGTGTGTCTGTGTCTGCGTGCCGTGTGTCTGTGTGTGCTGGTCGTGCCGTGTGTCTGCGTGTGGTGGTCGTGCCGTGTGTCTGTGTCTGCGTGTGGCCGTGTGTCTGTGTCTGCGTGTGGTGTTCGTGCCGTGTGTCTGTGTCTACGTGTGGTGTGTCTGTGTCTGCGTGTGTGTCTACGTGCCGTGTGTTTGTGTCTGCGTGTGGTGTGTCTGTGTCTGCGTGTGTGTCTACGTGCCATGTGTCTGTGTCTGCGTGTGGTGTTCGTGCCGTGTGTCTGTGTCTGCGTGTGGTGTGTCTGTGTCTGCGTGTGTGTCTACGTGCCGTGTGTCTGTGTCTGCGTGTGGTGGTTGTGCCGTGTGTCTGTGTCTGCGTGTGGCCGTGTGTCTGTGTCTGCGTGTGGTGTGTCTGTGTCTGCGTGTGTGTCTACGTGCCGTGTGTCTGTGTCTGCGTGCGGTGGTCGCGCCCAGTTGGGCTCTTATGCTCGAGGCTTCTTGAGACTTTCAGTCTCAGTCAGGGGTCTCGCAGAGTGAGCAGCGCACCTCTCTATGTTAAGCGAACCGGAAGGTGACGCCGCAGAGTTCCCTCGTGAAGTCTGTTTAATATTCTATCACCCTCTGGCAGTGCAGACTTTTACGTGCCCTGTGCAGTGCGTTCATCGCTGCATAACGCGCAAAACGGTCAAACCGACGAAGCTGAAAGAGCGATGAATCACGTGGCATGCCCAAAGTTAGTCTGACGGGATTTGTTTTGAGGGGTAACTTTTTGCGCGGACGAGGCCGTGTCGGTGGCGTGCGCCAGGTGCCGCGTGGACCGTGACATCGCCAACGATGGCGAGAGGTGGCGTCGGCTCAAGGGAGGCCTTCACCGGGCAGTGGACTGACCACGGGCCCGATGGTGACGATTGTAGCCGTGCGTGTTGATTATTGAAAAGCGTTTCCCATGGCGTCTGGGGCCAAGCGGATGGATTATTGTCATCGTCATGGGTCGGTGGAGTGGTGAGCACACGGAGAAAGATCGAACAAACATTCAATCTTTGAATCTCCAACTCTAACCTTGTCATGGTCGGAAGAAATTGTTGTCGTTTTTGTTGTCGAAATTCACATCGATGGGCACCCACGATGATGTCGGGTGCGATCGAAGTGGTGACCGTGGCTTGGTATCATGTTCTATTAAGAAAACAGCTGTCTTCTTCTCTCTGAGACACTGAGCTTGGCACCGATGAATGCACGAGCTTGAAATCCACGTTTCAGCCGCCACTGGTCCAGTGTTTGTGTGTGGATAATGGGTGGCGAGATGTTGACTACCTCGCCCGGCATACAGGTCGTCGTGGGTTTGATGCCGACCCTGACGCCTGGTGTATATTTGCATGTTCATCTCCCCGTGGTCGTGTGGATTTTTTCTCCGGGTCCTCCGGGTCTTCCCACCACATTCGAATCGTGCGTTTAGAGTATTTTGCCTGCTATACATTCCCTGAAGATAAGCCGCTTCGTTGGGCTATCACTTGTGGCCAGGTCACTGCTGAAACAGCGCTGCATATCTCCGTGGGCCTTATCTGGTCAAATGAAACGTTTATTCAGTTTTTAATAATGGGACCACGTTTACCAACCCGTCGTTCATATTCGCCTCGCTCCGCGTAGGGTTTCCGCACTTGCCATTTTCAAGAAACCGCGTCCCCACTCTTAATGCTGACCGCTAGACTTCTTGCCCCCCCCCCCCCCCCGTGACAAAGGCCTCGCGGACGGCGTTAAAAACAAATCCGCAGCGAGAGAGTCGAGGAAGAGAGGAGAGAGAGAGGAAGAAGCGATCATTGCAAAAAAAAAATGTTGCTCGGAGCCGCCAACGCAAGCAAGATTGTGGCCCACATGCTAATTAGAGGCCCGTTATAAATTATGCAGCGCGCGCTATCGATGGGGCATCATTAAAGCATTGCTACGGGAGCATCCGCGGCGACTGATTGCCCCCCCCCTCTCACCCCTCGTGCTTATTTACCGTTGTTTGGTTCAAGGAGCGGAGTTGCCTGGGCACACCACACTGAAGGCGTCGGGTCCCACGCGCACATTTGCAGCCTGCACCCAAGCCCAGTGCGTACGGACAAGGCCCCCCTCCCCGCTCGTCCGTGATTGGCTATTGGGGGGACTTGATCAGAATGCATCGTAATGCCCCTTAACCCACTTGTGACTGTTTGAGTTGGGGGCGAGCCGCAGGTTCTGATTGTTTGACTGTCCCCCCCCCACCCGACCCACTCTCCACTCCCCGCCAATGTCTGCGATTGCCTTGGAGACATCACAAACTGGCTGGGGTTGACGACTTGTGCACGTGCAGTTGCTTTGTCAGTCCCACTGCTGGCTGAGGGATCTCGCCCCCCCCCACCGCCAGTGCGGCCCGTTGCGGGTGACTTGACCCACGCGGGGATTGGCGAAGGCGCGGGATGGGGCCGGGGGGGTGAGCGCCTCTCTCGGTGCAATAGAAGTACGGTACAACAGTGAACGTTGCTGCGCTGCTGACGGCTGCCTCCAACGCCTGCGTTATGCGTGGGGGTCGACCCATCCATCGGAGCATCGTCCAGGCTCAACCCAGCTGACGAAGCCGTATGCATGCCAGCGTTGGCTGTTCGCCGGCTTTGAGCGCGTTTCAATGTCCGCAGCGATGCCCGTCGTCATTAAGAGACTCAAAGGAGTTGGACTCGGACCCATCGCTTCTCCGGCCGATGACGGCGGTCGCGATTTACGGGCTGCGTAGACGGCCGCCCCTGACGTACTCGCGAGAAAACCTCACCTCGCCTTGACACTCCTTCAAGGAGGGAGGCTCCTCCGTCGGGTATTAGGATCAACGTCACGCCTTCAGAGTCTTTGGCGGCGGCGGCGGCTGCTGCTATAAATTTCCACGCGACGACAAGCCGCTCCGTTGAGCTGTCATTTGTGATAGCCAGTGGTCGCCACGTAGCTCGGCGGGCCCTCTACCTGCTAAAATAAAAATAGGTAAGTAGGTATGTAGGTAAGTAGGTATGTGTTCGGCCAAATACATTTTCAAACGAGAGTGTTTGGAATCACGTGCCATCAAAGGGAACCAAAGCTATAAACGCAACTATTTTTATTTTACCACTGGGCAATATAGCTATTTCCAGAAGCGACCTGCCCACAAATGATAGGTCAACGAAAGTGGCTTATCGCCGTGTGGACATTTATAGCGGTGGCCAAATAACTCTGAAACCCGCCGTGCGGGACGAGCGGATCGGCACCCCGGGCCCACCGAGCCTCTGGGCGGCCTACGCTCAGAACGCCGCCGGACGGAGAGAGAGACGGAGTGGCAGGGGCCTCGGTTGTCCGCGCTGCCATCTCCGGCACCGCATCTCGGGCCCGCGGCCTCGTAAGCGCGATGCTGACGACGGCGGTCATTCGTCTCGTGATCCACCAACCCCGCCCACCCGTGCCGGTTCACAGCGAATGGCCGCCCCCCCTCCCCTCCCCAGCTTCGAGCGCGGCCTCACGGTGACGCCTCGCAGGAGGCAGCTGCCGGGCTCCGGTGAGCCTGACGCAGCGCCAGGGGAAGGGTGATGCCGATAATTAGTCTGGCACGCACGCCTTATTTATATACACGTGCGTGTGCGTGCGCGTGCGTGCGTGTGCGTGCGTGCGTGTGCGTGCGTGTGCGTGTGCGTGCGTGCGTGCGTGCGTGTGTGCGTGCGTGCGTGTGTGTGTGCGTGTGTGCGTGTGTGTGTGCGTGTGTGTGTGTGTGCGTGTGTGTGTGTGTGTGCGTGTGTGTGTGCGTGTGTGTGTGCGTGTGTGTGTGTGCGTGTGTGTGTGCGTGCGTGCGTGTGTGCGTGCGTGCGTGTGTGTGTGCGTGTGTGTGCGTGTGTGTGTGTGCGTGCGTGTGTGTGTGTGTGTGTGCGTGTGCGTGTGTGTGTGCGTGTGTGTGCGTGCGTGTGTGTGCGTGCGTGTGTGTGTGCGTGTGTGTGCGTGCGTGTGTGTGTGTCTACGTGCGTGTATTCACGGGGGAGAGGAGGTGGTTACGAACCCGGTGACCCGGGTTCGATTCCCGCTCATGGCCAATAACTGAGATGAATATTTGAACTAGTCCTGGGCCTCCCCAAGGTGGACTCAACCTCAAATGAGTACCTGGTGCGGTGTGTAAACATCGCCCACTGGGGAGACAAAGGCGGCCGGGCGTGGTGCTGGCCACCCTCGTATGCCGTTGCGGCCTTTATAAGCGCTCGCTAACAGCGAGCACCGGTCTGTTAAGGCTACACGGGGGGGGGGGGGAGCGGTGGCGCAGCGGTTAACGCGCTGCGTCACGAACCCGGCGACCCGAGTTTTTAATCTCTGCTCACGGCCACCATTGGTGATGAATTTCTGAACCGGTTCGGTGCCTCCCCCTAGGTCGTCTCAGCCTTAAGTGAGTATCTGGTGCGGTGTGTATTAAACAGCATTGGGGAGATAAAAACGGCTGGGAGTGGTTCTGGTCAACTGACCCCTTGGTGTGCCGTGCCGGCCTTAATTGGTGTTCGCTAACAGCACTTGTCCCAACAGTCTATTAAAGGCTTCTACACAGGGGATTTTTTAATCTTTGTGTGTATGTGTGTATGTGTGTGCAATCATGTCCTTGTTTATTTTTGACGGGGAATGGCACAGCAATGTGGAATTTCCTCCACTAACTTGTGACGGGACTCGCAATTGCACCAGGGTGAGGACATGTTATCTGCTTGGCCTGGTATGCCAGGAGGTCGTGGGTTCGATCCCGACCCTGACGCCTGCTGCTGCTGTATATTTGGAGTTTGCGCGTCTCTCTCCCCGTGGTCGCGTGGATTGTTTTTTTTCCCTCCACATTTAGAAACATGTAATTTGAGTATCTGGCTGCTATAAATAGCCACGTGATAAGCCACTTCGTTGAGCTATCATTTGTGGCCAGGCTGCTTCTGAAAGGAGCTATGTAGCTCGGTGGGTCTTACCCGGTAAAATATAAAATTGTTTTTAGCTCAATAGTATGGAGATAAAGTGGCCCCATCGCTCGTCAGAGCGGGGAGACTTTCTGACTTTTAATTTTTAAAGATCCTGAGCAGACGGGGGGGGGGGGGGGGTGACCCCTAGTTTGGCGGTGGTAGTGATTGAGATATAGAGATGCGAGCTGGAAGTTCCCAACACTTGCATAGCATAGCGTGGGATTCGCCGACTGCCCACGGGCTGTGCGTACGGGACGTGCGTACGGGACGTGCGTACGGGACGTGCGTACGGGACGTGCGTACGGGACGTGCGTACGGGACGTGCGTACGGGACGTGCGTACGGGACGCGCGTACGGGACGCGCGTACGGGACGCGCGTACGGGCTGTGCCCACGGGCTGTGCCCACGGGCTGTGCGTACGGGACGTGCGTACGGGACGTGCGTACGGGCTGTGCGTACGGGACGTGCGGTGTTCAGCGTGCGGGGCTGACGGAAGCGATCGGGGGAAAGCGTGCGAACCATCGAGCGAACCATCGAGCGAACCATCGAGTCGCGACCCCCGAATCAGTAAAATTGCGGTGTTGGCAAATCATCGTTGCGTCTCTCTTAGAGTCGGGATGTAGTCCCCTTGTGTATCCTGGTTGGCATCACTCACCCTTAAGCCAGTGGTTACAATTCCATATGTATGGACAAGTGTAACCATGTAGCACCATCACTTGATGCCTAAACAAAGCAGTCTTTATTTTTTTATCTCGACCCAGAGTAATGATGGTGATGCACTGTGTGGACTCTTGGCATGTGGACCTTTCGATTTGCATGCCAAATGTTCTGACAACTGGTGGCACCTGTAAACGACAACTATTATTTTTGTTCACCCATCTCGCCGAGTCGGGCGACAGCCGCTTCGTCAGCAGCGTGGAGGAGGAGGGAGGAGGACCCCGAGTCCACCGGCGAGGGGGACACACACACTCGTCGACACGTGCGATGGCACGGCCCATCGCCCACCAACGTCCATGCACGGGAGCTTGGCTGCTGCAAACGTAGACCCTGGCCGGTGTACGTACGTCTGTATGTTGAACTTCTGTCGCACCGTACGTAGCCTACCGCGCTAATCGGAGGTGCCGGGGGGGGGCAGGAAAGGACAACAAACTTAAACACAAAAGCACTTCTAAGGAAATTAGTCTTCAATCGAGATTTCAAAGTGCATCGCTCCAGTGGCTTCCTAATATGGGAAGGAAGAGCGTTCCAGACGGCCGCGGAAGCGCATCTGAAAGCGCCGCGCGGTGCGGTGACGACCCTCTTTGCTCGGTGAAGTCCCCTGTTGAGCGGGGCCAGCGACCGGCACGGTGTTCCGACTGTTGTACCGTTCATCGGCGTTGGTGGCTGCGGTGTTTTTCACAAACTACAAGGAGCCACTTTGGAAGATGAGCAGAGGTCGGTTTTGGTGTCAATTGGCATGTGTTAGGCCGCACGCGGTCACGCCTGTGTTGCTGCGCTGGTGTCGGAGAGACGAAGCCCAACAACGCCGCCAGACGGTGACGGCCTGTACGAGGCTGGCTTGGGTCAGCGACGTGGAAGTTTTGAGTGGAAGAATCAGCATCGGGATATTTATTTAGTCTGGAGGAGGAATCCGATGAGCTTTCAAACTCTTTTTTTTAACAGATGTCCAGAATATGGCGATGAATCCGCTTAAGGGGCAACGCGGTGGCTAGGAGATGTTAACTACCTCGCCTGGTATGCAGGAGGTCGTGGGTTTGATCCCGACCCTGACGCCTGTCGTATATTTGGAGTTTGGATGTCTCTCTCCTCGTGGTCGCGTGGATCTTTCTCCAGGTTTCTCCCCTCCACGTTTAGAATCAACATCACGCGTTCAGAGCATTTGGCTGGTATAAATTTCCACGCGATGATGATAAGCCACTTCGATGAGCTACCATTTGTGGCCAGGTGGCTTCTGAAAAAGAGCTACATCGCTCGGTCGGGCTTTAACCTGGTCAAGTAAATAAAATAGTGGAGTTTTAGTTGAGCTCAAGTTTATTTTGTCTAGCCAGGTAGGAGGCTCGGGATGGCCTCGTTTGGCAAGGGTGACCTGAAAGCCAATGCAGACGTCATCGGGAAGAGGATGTTTCGACGAGTGGGTCTTGTGTGTGCGATGAAAGGATGAGGGGCTGGGGGGGGCAGGTTACCGAGACGGGTCAGAGGTCGGCAACCAAGAGGAAGTTATAAATCCAGATGGCGATGATGGTGCTGATGGTGCTGATGAGGCTGGGAGAGAGAGGGGGGGGTTCTTTAAGGACGTATGAACTGTGGCGCAAGTGGGAAGGCCTTAAAAAAGCCAGATGGCGCTGCTGATGATGGAGAGATTGTTGAAGGCGGGCGGTCCTTGGAGGTCAGGTGTCAACGGCTTTGCGATCTCCAAGAAGGACGATCTTGTCGTTGTTGATGGGTTGGTGGTGCGTCTCGCCGGTCATCGCAGTCACCTCGGGCAGTGAAGCCGTTCCACCCGGGGGTCTGTCCCGTGACCTCCCTGTCAGCGAGCCTTCGACGTTTCTCACGTGGCCTCAAAAGTGCCACCGAGCCTGGCACGATCGCTGTGGTGACGTCACTGCCACTTAGTGGTGAATGGCGGTGGTGGTTGTTGTTGTTGTTTGTGGTGGTTATGTTGTGCGGGGGTGTCGATGACTGTGTGTGTATATTGGTGGTTATGTGTGTTGTGTTTGTGATGGTGGTGGTTACGTGTTTTGTGTGTGTATATTGGTGGTTATGTGTGTTGTGTTTGTGATGGTGGTGGTTACGTGTTTTGTGTGTGTATATTGGTGGTTATGTGTGTTGTGTTTGTGATGGTGGTGGTTACGTGTTTTGTGTGTGTATATTGGTGGTTATGTGTGTTGTGTTTGTGATGGTGGTGGTTACGTGTTTTGTGTGTGTATATTGGTGGTTATGTGTGTTGTGTTTGTGATGGTGGTGGTTACTTGTTTTGTGTGTGCTGTGTGTGCGTGCGTTGGTGGTGGTTATGTGTGTGTGTTGGTGGCTGTGTGGGTGTGTGTTGGTGGTGGATGTGTGTTTTATGTATGTGTGTGTTGGTGGTTGTGTGTTTTGTGTGTGTTGGTGGTGGATGTGTGTTTTATGTGTGTGTGTTGGTGGCTGTGTGTGTGTTTGTGTGTGTGTGTGTATGTGTCTGGATGTGTGTGGATGTGTGTGTGTATGTGTCTGGATGTGTGTGGATGTGTGTGTGGATGTGTGTGGATGTGTGTGTTGGTGTGTATGTGTGTGTGTGTGTTGGTGTGTGTGTGTATGTGTGTGTGTATGTGTCTGGATGTGTGTGGATGTGTGTGTGGATGTGTGTGGATGTGTGTGTTGGTGTGTATGTGTGTGTGTGTGTTGGTGTGTGTGTGTATGTGTGTGTATATGTGTGTATGTGTGTATGTGTGTGTGTGTTGGTGGTTGTGTGTGTATGTGTATGTGTGTATGTGTGTGTATGTGTTGGTGTGTGTATGTGTGTATGTGTATGTATGTGTGTGTGTATGTATGTGTGTGTGTATGTATGTGTGTGTATATGTGTGTGTGTTGGTGGCTGTGTGCGCGCGTGCGCAGCGATGACCGTGACTCGGCCAGCTGCCCGTGGCTCTCTCCCTCGTCACGTGCGCTGCTCATAAATGATTTACGCAGCAGAGCCCTTCTCTCGTTCTCTCCCTCTCCTCCTCCTCCTCGCGCCCTTCTCCCTCCCGCCTCTCCGCCACCCTCACCGCCACCCACCGCTCGGTGTCACGTACAGTACAATACCAGCATAGCCACCCCGGGTGACGCGCCGCGCAAGCCTCGGCGAAGAGCCACCGGTGGTCTCACGCCGGCCGTGCCTCGCCGATGAGCCCCAATAATGTGGAAGACCGGTGTGTGACGCCCTGTGCTCTCCACAGCGGTATAGCTCGTCCATGGCTTGTCCATGAGCGCTTATGATCACGGAGACCTCTATAGCAACAGTGTCCTTCTTAACTGTGCAATATTGCTGGGCAAGGCCTGCTGATGAACCCTGTTGGTCACGAAGACCCGTACCACAACACATTGTGTACTCGCTGACAGCATAGCCGGCAATGGCCCTTCGATGAGCCCGAATGGTCACGAAGACCCGCGTAACAACACCACGTGCTTTCCTTGCCAGTGTGTCACTAACTGGCAACGGGTTCGCTGATGAGCTCTTGTAATAGCGACACGCATCGGCCCACAATGCTTTTCTGCGAGGCGCGTCGTGTTGCCCGCGGCCCCGAATAATAATAAATAAATAAACAACACCGGAATATTTTTTTTTATTTTCCCGGCGTGCAAAACCCCTCCCGTTTAATTTTAATTTCCGCAGCTTGCACGCGGGCTCGTTAGCGTAATTAACTAAATATATTCGGACCTTCGGCTTTAAACGTGCAAGGGTCTCTGGGGGGATGCGTTTCTTTGGAAGGGTGGTGGGGGTTATGGTGGGGGCGGGGCGGGGGGGGGCCTTAGAGAACGCGAGAGTAAATTTAGGCCGAGTAAAAATAAAAACACTCCTCTATTTCTACTGCTCGGCTCAGGAGCACCCGGGGGGCGGGGGGTGGTTGGTGGGGTAGGAGCAGGAGGTGGTGGTGATATTCCTAAAACACCGAGATGCAAACGATTTCAGCGGAGGAGGTGCGACGCGGAGCAGCGGCGATGCCAAGTCCCGATTTGATGATGCGGCGATTCGCTCTCCGGCCCCCCTCCCTCCTCCCCCGAGACTGCAATTCTGCGAATCGTCACCAATCGAGCGCCGATTTCACCGCAGACTCGGTCGGGTTCCTGCTCGGACAAAACCAGCCTCTGTGTTGTCCGTCAGCGTCTCGAGCGGCTGCAGGGCTCTCCACGTGACCTCCCCCCCCACCCCCACCACGGCGCTCTGTAGGAATAATCGATGCTATTTAACACGCAGGCTTTCGCGACCAACATCATCCATTTTAGAGTCTTTTTTTGGGTTCGATCGCGTAAATACGCGATCTTTACGCGATATAACCCAAAAAACCTCCGCTATGAATCGATACTATATTGACGAAGCGATGCTATATTGACGAATCGGCGCGTGCTCAGTATTGGTAAGTGAACCCGTGTCATGCACGAGAGGGGGCCAGGGTGACGTTCAGTGTAATTCCATGTTTTTGTTATTATCGATTGAATCGGTCGTCATGAGCTCACTGTGCTCGCTTGCCCCCCTCGGTCTGGACCTCGTCACAGTTTGCGTTGCAATTAATTTGGGGGGGTGGGGGGTGGGGGGGTTGCGGAGGTCCAATTTGTCCCTCGACCCCGCACCGCCACTCCTGGTCGCGCCGGCGCCAGCCCCCCTGTGGCACCGTGGGGTGCAGTTGCACCGCCTGCACACCAACTTCGATTTCGCTACGCCTCGGGTGAAAGAGTAAGTGGAGGTTTCTTTCTTTTATCGGCGACTTTGCTGTCGTGGGGAGAGATTCGGGTGTCTCCCAAGTGACCACCCACTCGTGTAAAACGGTGCGAGGGTTTACGTGATTTTAAAACGGCCGGTCATGGTACACGATAATTTTGTCCGCAAGGCCCAATAGGCATGGTAGTGATGGAGTAATTAAAGCGAAGTCTTAACTCCGTGGGAGCTAAATAAGAGGAGGCGATGTATTTAATGTGTAGTTGTTGAAGAAGAATAACAAAAAAATCTATCGTGACATGGCATCACACATTTTGACGCAGAATAAATCCGAATCGATAAGCAAGCACTATTTTGGATTTCACCAGGAAAGGCCCACTGACTAATGTGTGACCTGGCTATCACAAATCATCCCTCAAGTGGCTTATCACGTGGCTATTCAGAGCGGCTAAATACTCTGAGCGCGCGATGTTGAGTCTAAAACGTGGAAGGGAAAACCTGGAGAACTCAGAGAAAAATCCACGCGACCACGGGGAGAGAGAGCGAGAGAGAGACACGCAGACTCCAAATATACAGCAACAGCAGCAGGCGCCAGGATCGCCACCGAACCCCACGACCTCCTGCACACCAGGTGAGGCAGTTGACATCTCCTAGCCACCGCGGCACCCGTATCGTACAATCGTGCTCGCGTGACGGCGATGTGACTGGATAATGTGCGTGGAGAGTGCCGGTGGAGGGGGGGGGGTCACGGTACATGGACCGAGCGAGCGCTGGCGGGGTTGGTTTTGCCACCGTCTCAGCGACGTGTGGATATCACGGAGCGTGGGCGAGATCGCGACAAACGGAATGGGGAAAGGCGCGAGTGGATTTGCTGGAAGGAGGAGCGGCGGTGGTGTTGGTGGTGCCTCTGTGTGTTTGGAGTTTGTGTGCTCGTGGTCACGTGGACTTTTTCTCCGGGTCCTCCGGTTTTTTCCCTCCACGTTTCGAATCGTGACGAGAAGCCACTTTTGTCGAGATATCGTTGGTGATGTCCAGGTCGCTTCTGACAGAAAGAGCCGACACTGCTCAGAGGGCCCTTACCTGGTGAAATAAAACATTGTTTCTAGTTCGGTTTGGGTGTCGGCAAACGTTTGCGAATCGATTCTGGACCCCGAATCAAGCAGAACTCCCACAGCCTTCAAAAAAATGTGATGGGCGACGTTTTGGGCAATGGCCCTTCTGGTGGGGTGGGGTGGGGGGGGAGTGGGGTGGAGGGGTGGGGAGAAGGGTGGGGGGAGGAAGGAATCAAGTCAAACTTTGTCCCACGAGTGTTGAACATTTTAGTGGTTTACAACTTTGCGGCCTCGTGAGGTTTCACCTTTGAAGTTGAGGTAGGGGCAGGAATCTGGAAAATGTTGAACTCCCTCCTTCACGGGGGGAGAATATATTTTGAACCCAAGACATACCGCTCGCTATTATATCGCAACGTGTATTGTGACCATTGTGTTGTTCGTGTGTCTTTCTGGTGATGGCACTCACGCTTTTTTTAGCACGCCGGCCTACCAACACAGCCACCCGGGTTTCATTCCCGGTCAGTGGCCAGTACTACCAGTGCCTGCTTTGGGTCCTCCCCTAGGTCGACTCGGCCTGATTGAAATCAATACCGACATGAACCGCAGCTCTGGGGAGACAAAGGCGGCCGGGCGTGGCCGTGTCCACACCACCCCCGCCCTCCCGTGCGTGCCGTGACGGCCTTGATAGTATTTGTTATTGATGTTATTAATTATGATTTAATATTAGAATGAATACTTGTCACGAAGGCCTCTTCACATTCGGTCGAGGAGAAACTCGCCGGGCAGAAGCCACGAGCGATAACGAGCGCGGCGGCCTTAATAGGCGATCGCAAACACCCCCCCCCCCCCAGAGCGGGTATGACGACACGGTGGGGAGCGGGGGGGGAGGGATCTTTGACTCCATAACGTGAACTGCTGACTGAGATGTGCTGCTGTCCAAACACGCAGACTGGATCACAGCATCCACCAGGCCCCTCCCTCCATATCACCCCCCCAGCTCCCTCCCCCCTCCCCCCCAGCAGCCCCCCCCCTCACAGCTCCTCACCCTCCCTCACACCCCCTTCCCCAGCCTCCGTGCCCCGACACCCCCCACCCCCAACGTGGCGCGCGGGAACTCCCATTGTGTGCGCGGGGGAGGAGGGGTGGGGGTGGGAGGTGGGGGTGGGCGGGGTGGTGGTGGTGGTGGTCCCACCCACCCACCCAGTGGTGGTGGTGGTGGTCCCACCCACCCAGTGGTGGTGGTGGTCCCACCCACCCAGTGGTGGTGGTCCCACCCACCCACCCAGTGGTGGTGGTGGTGGTCCCACCCACCCACCCAGTGGTGGTGGTGGTGGTCCCACCCACCCACCCAGTGGTGGTGGTGGTGGTGGTCCCACCCACCCACCCAGTGGTGGTGGTGGTGGTCCCACCCACCCACCCAGTGGTGGTGGTGGTCCCACCCACCCACCCAGTGGTGGTGGTGGTGTCCCACCCACCTACCCAGTGGTGGTGGTGGTGGTCCCACCCACCCACCCAGGTGCGTTTGTGGAGGTGCGCGGCTGCGACCTGTGGTGTGTAACTGAGGCTGGTGTGCGGGATGCGGTAGTCGCGGGGAGGAGCGGACAGGTGTTTACGTGTGTGTGTGTACGTGTGTGTGTGTACGTGTGTGTGCGTAGGTGTGTGTGCGTGTGTGTGTGTACGTGTGTGTGTGTGTGTGCGTGTGTGTGTGTACGTGTGTGTGTGTGTGTGCGTGTGTGTGTGTACGCGTGTGTGTGTGTACGTGTGTGTGTGTGTGTGTAAACGTGTGTGTGTACGTGTGTGTGTGTAGGTACGTGTGAGTGTAGGTGTGTGTGTACACGTGTGTGTGTAGGTACGTGTGTGTATACGTGTGTGTGCGTCAAGTGTGTGTAGACGTGTGTGTAAACGTGTGTGTGTATACGTGTGTGTGCGCCAAGTGCGTGTGTGCATTCCAGCCTTGCGTGCGTCACCGCTGGAGGTGTCTGCCTCTGTCTCAGTCTCCCTCTCGTGTCTCTCGCTGTCTCTGTCGTGGGTGGTGCCACGTGGGGTCATCGCCGGGCTGCTGCGCCGCGCGTGCGTCACCTGCGCTGAACCCCCCCCACCCTACACCAGCAGCACTTGCCCCCAACAGTCTGTTAAGGCTATTCGGGGGATCTTTGTCTTGTTTGTGGGGGCGTTTGTGTGTGTACTGTATTTGGTGTCTTTGCTTAATGTTTGGCTGGTGTGTGTGTTTGTGTGAATGTGTATTGGGGTGTGTGTGTGTTTGCCTGAGTGTGTGTGTGTGAGAGTGTGTGTTGGGGTGTGTGTTTGTGTGAGTCTGTAATGGGGTGTGTGTGCGTGTGTGTGTGTGTGAGTGTGTGTTGGGGTGTGTGTGTGTGTTTGCCTGAGTGTGTGTGTGTGAGTTTTGTGTGTGTTGGGGTGTGAGTGTGTGTTGGGGTGTGAGTGTGTGTTGGGGTGTGAGTGTGTGTTGGGGTGTGTGTGTGTGAATGTGTGTTGGGGTGTGTGTGAGTGTGTTTGTGTGAGTGTGTGTTGAGGTGTGTGTATTTGCCTGAGTGTGTGTGTGAGTGTGTGTTTGTGTGAGTGTGTATTGGGGTGTGTGTTTGTGTGAGTGTGTATTGGGGTGGGTGTGTGCGTGTTTGTGTGAATGCGTATTGGGTTGTGTGTGTTGCTAGATTTGTGCTCTGGTTGTGTTTGCGCGTGTGAGTAATCGGTGTGTGGATTAGTGTGATTGTCTGTTATTCAGCGTGTCTGTCAGTGTGTCTGTATGTATGTCATTGTGTGTGTATGTCATTGTGGGGAGCGGTGGTGTAGCGGTTAGCGTGCTGCGCTATGAACCTGGCCACCCGGGTTCGATTCCCACTCACGGCCAACACCGGTGACGATTATCTGAACCGGTCCCGGGCCTCCCCTAGGTCGACTCAGCCACAAACGAGTACCTGGTGCGCTGTGTCAACATCGCCAGCAGGGAGACAAAGGCGGTCGCACGTGGTGCTGGCCATCATAGGTGCTCGCGAACAGCACTTGCCCCTGAAGTGTTTTAAGGCTATACGGGGGGGGGGGATCTTTGTCTTTGTGCGTCGGTGTGTCCGGTGAGTTTAGAGCTGCGTTGGGCTTCATCTGTCTCGAGGAGCTAAACACTCGAGCGGACCGAGTAACTTGCCCGATGCGGGGAGAGAGAGAATGTGACCCCAATGGGAGCTCTGGCAGAGCAGTGACGATGACGACTGACCACCACGACAACAACAGCGACGACGACCACCACGTGTCGCGCGGTGTGTGTGTGTGTCCGTCGGTGCGTCCGTGTGACGGAGGTGACGGAGGCAGACGAACAACACGGCTGTGACGTTTGACGAGTATTTTGGTGAACTTAATCAATAGCCCCGTGTGTCCTTTACTTAGCCACAAACAGCCCATTGATGTTCGTTATCTCCATCCTTTATTCAACCGTGGGACCCCCGTGCAGTTTAATTATCTGCCTTCTCCTGCGAGTGGTCAGGTAAGGACAGCCATCGATGGCTAGGAGATGTTGACTACCTCGCCTGCTATACAGGAGGTCCCTGTGGGTTCGATCCCGACCCTGACGCCTGCTGCTGCTTTGGAGTTTGCGTTGTCTCTCTCCCCGTGCTCGCGTGGATTCTTCTCCGAGTTGTCCGATTTCCCTCCAACGTGCGTTTAGAGTAGTTTGCCTGCTAGACATGTCCACGTGATGACAAGCCGCCACTTGGTTGAGCCGTCATTTGTGGCCAGGACGCTTCTGAGAGAGAGCTACTATGTAGAGCAGTGAGCCGTAACTCATAACAACAACCTCGATCCCAGCGTTTCGTTTCCGTGGCGGTTGACCGGATGATGACGACGACAATGATGACGACGATGATTGACCGGTGAAATCTTCTCTGACAAAAACGTGAGAAGGTTATTCGCGTTGCTCAGAGTTGCCGCTGCTCAGCACCCTGTGCGTGGCAATTCCACATTCCTGTGACGGGGTGGTGGAGCTTGTTGGCAGGGCGCGGGAGAATCTTTAAAATGTTTGGCACAAAGACTTTAAGCGGATGCTCATCTGAAATCTGATCCTGCCCTTTTGAGTGAAACCGATTTTTCATCTTGATACCGAAATGTTTGAGAGCCAACGTGGAAAACGTGGGGCTCGTTGATATTTCCAGTTATGAGCCATAGACTCGACTCTGTGCCACATGTCAGCTCCCTTTCTAGAACACGGTTAATAGTTGAAGTCGGTCACTCGCTCAGTCGCTACCCACTGCGCGTATTCAACTCGGCTCTGTCACAAGCGTGTGCTTGGGTTGTGCACCACGACCCGGGTTCGATTCCCGCTCACGGTCAACATCTCCACCGCTCCTGGACCTCTCCTTGGTCGACGCAGACTTAAACGAGTGCCCGGTGTGTAAGCATCAGCACTGGGGGAGACAACGACGGCAGGGTGTCGTGTTGGCCGTTCTGGTCTTCATAAGTGCTCGCTAACAGCACTTGCCCCAACCGCCTGTTGAAGGCTATACAGGGGGGAGGGGATCTTTTGTCTTGTGTATGTGTGTGTATTAGCGTGGCCTTGTTAAGCGGTGGCTGTTGGGTGGGTGGAGTGTGCAAAGGGGTGGGGGGCTATGGGGGTAGGGGGGATGGGGGTAAGGGGTGGGGGGGTCTCACTTGGCCCAGGAATGCTGGGGTACTCGACCCTACCCCCCCCTCGCACTCTCCCCACGCACACACACACACGCACACACACACGCACTCTCCCCACGCACACACAAAGGAGTCTGTCTGCGCTGGCTGCCGTGGAACAGGTGTGCCTCCTCCCGGAGAGTTTTCTGTCTGAACCCGGTGCGGGTGGGGGTGTGTGGGTGTGTGTGTGGGTGTGTGTGTGTGCGCGTGTGTGCGTGTGTGTGTGTGTGTGCGTGCGTGTGTGTGTGTGGGTGTGCGTGTGTGTGCGTGTGTGGAGCGGTGGTGCGTGAGCGGTTAGCGCTACGCTGCGCTACGAACCCGGAGTCCCGGGTTCGATTCCCGCTTACGGTCGACACCAGTGACGATTATCTGAAGTGGTCCTTAGCCTCCCCCTAGGTCGACTCAGCCTCAAATGAGTATCTGGTGCGGTGTGTAAAAAAAGCATCGCCACTAGGGAGACAAAGGCGGCCGGGCGTGGTGCTGGCCACCCACCTCCTCGAGATAGGCACTCGCAAACAGCACTTGCCGCAACGGTCTGTTGAGGCTATACGGGGGAGGAATCTTTGTCTTTTGTGCAACTGCCCTGGAGCTGAAATTTGGCACATGCATGGGTCGGGTTTACGCTTGTGACGAGGGAAGAAAAAAACATTAAACCGAACATTTCACAATTTTTGGGCCCCAAAGAGAAAAAAAATCGACAGCCCGAAGGTGGTGGATTGGTTTCGCTCGCGTCATGCCGGGCAGCAGCAGCAGCACCGACTTGCGCATTGCTCTCAGAATACAACCCTTCACACACAGACACACAGACACACACAGACACACGACACACAGCCACACACAGACACACACACAGACACACAGAGACACACAGAGACACACAGACACACACAGACACACACACAGACACACACAGAGACACAGCCACACAGACACACACAGACACACACAGACACACAGAGATACAAACAGACGCACAGACACACAGACGCACAGACACACAGCCACACAGACGCACAGACACACAGCCACACAGACACACACACACAGCCACACAGACACACACAGACGCACAGACACACAGCCGCACAGCCGCACAGACGCACAGACACACAGACAGCCACACAGACGCACAGCCACACAGACACACAGACACACACAGACACACACAGACACACACAGACACACAGACGCACAGCCGCACAGCCACACACAGACACACGACACACACACAGACACACAGACACACACAGCCACACAGCCACACAGACGACACCAGGCGTATACCACGAGCCCTCTCCCATCGGCGGCGAACCGAGTTGTTCGCCTGTAGTCGTGCGCCGCCGAAGCGATTTAGAAAGCTGACGACAAGCCACTTGACATCATCAGCGCCAACGCGGTTGCATCATCGATACCGCCAAGCGGGCGGCGGCAGCTTTGAACCGGTGATTCGACATTCCACGTTCTCGTGACGGGGCGCAGTCGATCCATGAGACACGCGTTGGTAACTCATCACGGTGGCCGCTTTGTGAGACCTCCCGAGTCCGACCCCTCCACACACGCTGAGCCGACCCCCCCCCCCTATCCAGGGGTTGAACTCGTGACCTAGCGAGTGTGAGTCACTAACTAATTCTGAAATGTTAACTCGTTACACAACGCCTCTTGCTAACGATTTAGTTTAGCTAGGAAAGCATCATCGAGTCTCAAGGCTCTTTTCATGAGGGTCGTGCCTAGGATGTTTGGCCAATTGTTTTATTACACAAGACAAAGACCCCCCCCCCCCGTAGAGTAGCCGTTGTATGTATGTACGTTGAACTTCTTTTGCACCGTACGTAGCCAACCGTGTTTATCGGACCGTTGGGGGCAAATCGTAAGCGAGCCATTATCAAAGCCGGGGGTGGGTGGCCAACACCACGCCCGGCCGCCTTTGTCTCCCCGGTGGCGATGTTTACACACCGCACCGGGTACTCATGTCGAGCCTGAGTGGACCTAGGGGAGGCCCAGGACCGGTTCAGATAATCGTCACCGGTGTTGGCCGTGAGGCAGAATCGAACTCGGGTCGCCAGGTTGGTAACCGCGAAACTACCGCATCCCACACGCACATTCTAACAAACACAGTCTCGCTGGCACACACACACACGCACACACACATGCACACACACATGCACACATGCACACACACGCACGCACACACATGCACACACACATGCACACACACATGCACACACATGCACACACACACGCACACACACACGCACGCACACACACACATGCACACACATGCACGCACACACGCACACACACACACACACAAATGCACACACACACACGCACACACACACACGCACGCACACGCACGCACACGCACGCACACGCACACACATGCACACACATGCACACCTGCTCTCGCCTACGCACGCACGAATGTGCAAACACAGTCACTCTTACGCACACACACGAGAATCAATCCACACTCGCGTTACTTCACGTCATGGTGACGATGGCAATGGTGATGGCATTGCTGTTGATGAAGATAACAGTGACAGATACGATGGTGGTGGTGGTGGTGACGACGTTGACAACGGTAATGATGATGACAACGTTGGTGGTTTTGCTGACGCTGATTAAGGCAGGTGGTGATGGTGACGATGGTCACGTGTGGTATTGACACTGAATGTCGCACTGACGAAGTCGAGTGAATTCGCGTCCCGTGTCGAGCACCTGCCGTCTCTGGCAGTGGAGTCGGCCTCCGAACCCAGAATATCGGAATTCAGAATCTGTATTCACACTGGAGGAATCCGATGAGTTATAAAGCTCTTCTTCACAGGTGTCCAGTGTGGGCACGGAGTCAGCACGTGACAACAACAATACAGAACTACGATGGGAGTGCAAAGTATAGGAGAGGTAAACACATCTCTTCAGAATACACTTACAAAGAAAACGAAACAGTGTTTGTTTTTTGACCTTACCAGGTGAAGCCAACCGATACCTGTGAGCTACTGGACGTCTGTGGAAAAGAGCTTTGTAGCTCATCGGATTCCTCCCGTGTAAATACACATTCTGATAATCTGATTCACTTATTTCGCAGAAGCCACCACCTGGCCACAGATGATAGCTCAACACAAGTGGCTTATCACGTGGACATTTACAGCAGCCAAGATGATCGAGTTAACGCCCCGTCCCACCGGCTGAGCCTTCTGCCGGTCCTGGGCCTCCCCCTAGGTCGACTCGGCCACAAACGAGTCCCGCCTGGTGCGATGCGTGCGAGCATCACCTCGTGGGAGGCAAAGGCGGCTGGGCCGCGGTTCTGGGCACCCCAACACCCCCTCGTGTGCCGTGCCCGGCCTTCATAGGTGCTACTCGCTAACAGCACTTGCCCCAACAGTCTGTTAAGGCTATACAGGGATCTTTGTCTTTGTGCGGTTAGCGCTACGCTGCAAACCCGGCGGGCCCGAGTTCGATTCCCGCTCGCTGCCAACACCGGTGACGATTGTGAACCGGTCCTGGGCCTCCCCTAGATCGACTCAGCCTCAAATGAGTACCTGGTGCGGTGTGTAAACATCGCCACTAGGGAGACAAAGGCGGTCGGGCGTGGTGCTGGCCACCCACCCCCTCGTGTTCCGTTGCGGCCTTCATAGGTGCTCGCTAACAGCACTTGCCTCTACAGTCTGTTAAGGCTATACGGGGGATCTTTGTCTTTGGTAGGCACGCGCGTGTCTACGAATGTCTATGAGTGTGTGTCTGAAACGTCTCCACTAGTATCACTGTCTGTGACTGTGACCGGTGAGTGTGCGCGCACGTGTCAGTGGATGTGTAGACGGGTGCGCGCGTGCCGATGAGTGGGCCGTGGTGCCGGAGAACCCGCGCCCCCTCGTGCGCCACGGGTGCCACTCGCTAACGGCACTTGCCCCCAGCAGTCCGTTAAGGCTAGACGGGGGACCTTTGTCTTTGTGTGTACAGCAGCACCGTCCGGATGGGTTGGGTAGGGGCCCCCCCTCGCCCCTCCCCTGTTCCCTCGCCCCTCCCGCGGAGTCGCCCAGAGTTTCCTGTCTTTTGTTTGTGTTTCGAAGAGGGGAAGAGTGGGGAGAGGGAGGGGCTACTTTGTGGTGGTGGTGATGGTGGTGATGGTGGTGAAGATGATGGTAGTGTAGCGGTGGTCACGCTGGTGGTGGTGATGGTGGTGGCGATGCTGGTAGTGAAGCGGAATGTTTATCCTGGAGAAATCCAGCTCTTTTTCACAAGTGTCCACTAGTAGTGGTGGTTATGGTGGTTGTGCTGTTGGTAGTGGTGGTGATAATGGTGGTTGTGGTTCTATCAATGTTGCTCGTCGTGGTGGCAGTAACGGTGATGGTAATTGTGTGAGTGGCAGTAGTGTGGTGGTTTTGGTGGTGTTGCAGGTGGTGTTAGTGGTTGTATTAGGAGTGCTTGTAGTGGTGGTGTTGGTTGGAGTGGCAGTGTTTTGGTGGTGGTAGTGGTAACGATGGTCTTGGCTGTTGTTTGTGGTGGCCCTGGTGGTCGTGGTGTTGCCTGGAGGAGACTGAGAAACTTTGAGCAAAGTTGGCTCCACGCGCTGTGCGCGGAGAATTCAGAAACAAGACAAAGCAACATGCCACAAAAAAAAGATAAAGATCCCCCCTTGGGACAAGTGCTGTTCCCAAGCAACAATGAAGGCCGACCCGGCGCACAGCAGGGGGTGACCAGCAACCAAGCCCGACCGCCTTTGTCTCCCCAGCGCTGATGTTTACACACTCATTGAGGGTTGAGTCGACCTAGGGTTAGTTCCAGGACCGGTTCAACTTTTCGCCACCGTTTTGGTCACGAAACGGGGTCATTAATCTCGGCTCGCTGCGTGCGTAGGGCAGCGCGTTGACCGCCACGCCACCACATCCCCGTAAGACACGCACACCGCTCCGTTCACGCACTCCGCACCTCCGGTTAGCACGGTTGGCTAGGGAGGGTGCGAAGTAATGTCTGCATAATACCCGGAGGCACAGGCAGGCAGACATGCACGCACACACGGCCACACACAGAGGAGCATGGGGGTGGAGGAGATTGTGGTCTCACACAGGACACGGTTTCTCGGGGAGGGTGGTGGTGGTGGTGGTGAGGGAGGAGGAGAGGGGGAGGGTGCGGGGGGGTTAAATATGGAGTCAGGAAAACCACGAACACCCCCCTCTTGTTTTCTGCTGTGTCTCAAAAAGCACACGCACACACAGGGCTCAGTCTCACAGTCTCACCCACACACCCGGCGGGGTGTGGAACGTAACTGCCCCAATTGCTCAACAATAGCCACGGGGTGGCTGGGGGAGATGCGTGTTGTCCAGAGACGCCAGGGTTCCACTTTCCGCCAGGTCTTCTTCAATGGTACCGGTGCCACTTGCGTTTCGTGAGAGATGCACATTCAGCTCAAACCAACTACTACTTGGTGGAAACTCCACTATTTGTTTCTAGATAGCGTTGGGGGGCACGCGTGTCCTTCGCGACCATGACCATCATTAGTCATGAACGATCCACTGCTGGATGGCGGCCCTCCCCCCCCCCCCCAAGACTGTTGCTAACTTCTCACGGTCCGGCGATGTAGCGGTCCATCTGTGCACCTGCACACGAGCTGATTTCAGCGCTCCGTCTCCCCCCGGTTGACGTTCCCTTTGCGCGCCCCCTTGGGTGCCACTCCGTCGTTACACGGGGGACCAACGGTCGGTGTTGACGTTTCCTGTGCCCGAGCCCTTCCCCACCACGTACGTCATCCGAAGGGAATCTGAAAGAAAAACTCGGATGAAATAGCTTGATGGGTGCGTCTTCAGATCGGAAGACGTACCGAGGCTCCCCCGCGAGGCCATGCGGGAGGGCGTGCGGCTCAGTTGGGCGGCAGCTTTAGTCGAGTGCGGCGGACGTGTCGCTCGGGTTCTCTGCGTTGAGTGTCTTGGAAGACGCCGGCGCTGCTACGCCTCTCCAAGTAAAATCTACGCCTCTAAGTAAAATCTACGCCTCTCCAAGTAAAATCTGCGCCATGCCGATTGCACGTTCCGAGATTCAGCGGTGAACGGGGGGGGGGGGGACACCCACCCTGCAACTTGCAGATGTCTCGCATCGGGGAGGGTTAACAACACAACAGAGAGTCTCTACTTCACCTATCCTGCCCTCCACGTAGAAATGTTGATTCTTTACACAAAACGTCGCGGCCCCACGGCATTCTAGGGGTGAACAATGGAAGCCCATTCCCGTTGGGGTGGGGGAGGAAATTCCACATTACTGTGGCGAGCAGCACCCTGTGTGTAGGGACGATGACCAGGTTTGGCCCGGTGAATTTAATCTTTGCCTCTACCATCATCGCCACCTACCGCGGCCCCTCCGCACGCTTAGAATTGTGGAGTTGTGGTGACGGTGGTGGTGGTGGTTGTAATGGTTGTGATATTAGTCATGGTGATGGTGCACCAGTGACGATTATCTGAATCGCTGCTGGGCCTCCGTAAGGTCGACTCAACCTCAAATGAGTACCTGGTATGGTGTGTAAACATCACCACCAGGGATACAAAGGTGGCCGGGCGTGGTGTTGCCCGCCCATGTGCCGTGCCTGCCTTCGTAGGTGCTCGATAACAACCCTTGCCCCAACAGTCTGTTCAGGCGTCACGGGGGATCTTTATCTTTGGTGATGGTTGTGATGATAATATTGGTGGCTGTGATGTTGGTTATGGCCGCGGTTGCGATGTCTGTGACGGTGGTTGTTGGTGTTGCTGCGGGTGGTGGCACGGGGTGGTCCACGTGAAAGTTGTTGTGGCAGAGACTGCGAGTTTCAGAGTGCACATCGAGGTCACGTGAGTGTGCGGGGGTTTAAGTGTTGCGCGCGCGTGTGTGTACGTGTGTGTACGTACTTCGGGCGCCGTGCCGGCCTTCATAGGTGCTCGCTATAACAGCACTTGCCCCTACAGTCTGTTGAAGGCTATACGGGGGATCTTTGTCTTTGTTCGTACATAGTGATGCACTATTTTACTAGGTGAGAAACCCATCAAGACCTCTAAGTCCCCCTTTGGCGGGTGACGATTAAGCTGATGTTGATGACGACAGTCATGATGACACGGTGGTTATTCCATTCCTGACCTGGGTGCCTCTCTGCGTGGGGGTCCGTACGTTCCTCCCCCTGTTCTGTGTGGGTTAATTCCGGGTCCTCTGCTTTCTTCGCATAGCTAAATACATAACTCATAATGAAACTGATAGTGGGCAAAACCATCCCAGCGAAGACAAAAAAAATGACCAGCAAACTACTCAATTGGGATCGCTTACAACAGCAAAATCGCTCACCCCCGCTCACCCCCTTACTGCGAAAAACTTTGGCAGGACCCTCCGAAACAAGAAGCGGAATATTTATTTACGAGCCTAAAAGTCTTGAGACTTTCCTTTGACGAAGCTGTAATCGTGATGACGAACAGTCGTGATGATGACGATGATCGTGGAATTAACACATTGGTCGCGATGGAAGGTGATGATGAATCGTGAACAGTGACACTCTCAATGACAAGAAGATTGTGACGTTCGCATCGATGGTGGCGATGACTGCGGGTTTTTATTTTATATTCCGTTGAACAACAAGAACACGAGAACACCAGAACACGCAGTGCTTACCCGCCGATCCATTTTAATCGAGGCGATGTTCCGGAGTTGTCGGAGGTGGAGCAGTGAAATCGGCTCACGTGCAAACGTTGCCGGGTGGATTATCATTTCTCTCGGACCATTTTTATTTTGTGTATGGTTTGTTGTCCTTCCCCCACACCTCCGATTAGCACGGTTGGCTACCTACGTACAGTGCAAAATAAGTTCAACTTACACACAATCACATCGCAGGATCGCGCGAGGTGGGGCACCGCATGTTAACTACCTCGCCTGATATGCAGGTGGTCGTGGGTTCGACCCCAACCCTGACGCCTGCTGCATATTTGGAGTTTGCGTGTCTCTCGTCCTGTGCTCGCGTGGATTTTTCTCCGTGCCCTCCGGTTTTTCCTCCACATCTATAGACGTATTGGGCTGCTGTGAATTTTCACGCGATGAGCCACTTCGTTGAGCTATCATTTGTGGGCCATGTCAGTAGGCCATGTCAGTGGGCCTTACTTGGTGAAATAGAAATAGTTTTGAGTTTGTCGGTTTGAGGAGAGAGGCCTTCACCCATCCATCCATCCAGCAGTGGAGTGACCGTGGCAGATGACGACGATGGAGAGAGATGTGGGCTCAGCGCAGCGATGGGAGACTTGCCCCAACACACCGGCCCACGTGCATAGATAGGGGGGCAAACAGGTGTGTGTTAGGTATGTGTTAGGTATATGTTAGGTGTGCGCGTGTGTGTGTTAGGTATGTGTTAGGTATGTGTTAGGTGTGCGCGTGTGTGTGTTAGGGGTGCGCGTGTGTGTGTTAGGTATGTGTTAGGTATGTGTTAGGTGTGCGCGTGTGTGTGTTAGGTGTGTTAGGTGTGGTGTTGTAGCGGTTCGCTCGCTGCGCTTAGAACCCGGCCACCCGGGTTCGATTCCCGCTCACGGCCAACACCGGTGACGATTATCTGAACCGGTCCTAGGCCTCCCCTAGGTCGACTCAACATCAAATAAGTACCTGGTGTGTAAAAATTGCCACTAGGGAGACAAAGGCGGCCGGGCGTGGTGTTGGCCACCTACCCCCTTTGTGTGCCATGCCGGCTTTCGTAGGTGCTCGCTAACAGCACTTGCCCCAATAGTCTGTTAGAGGCTATACTGGGGATCTTTGTCTTTTGTGATCTGTTGTGATGCGAGTGAGAGAGGCAGGAGTGGGAGGGGGGTCAGGGGGAGGGGTCGGTCAGGGGGAGGGGGTCAGGGGGAGGGGGTCAGGGGGAGGGGGGGAGGGGGTCAGGGGGAGGGGGGAAACTCTTTTGTTGCGCGGATAATAGCGTGCCAATCACGTGACCGGCCAAACGCGTGACCTCGGGGCGGTTAAGGGACTCGGGGGGCGGGGCTGGGTGGGAGTGTGGGGGGAGGGAGTGAGACGGGTGGGGGTCGGGGTAAAGTGGGGTGAGGGGTTGGTGGGGGTCCGGGGTGAGAGAAGGAGGAGGAGGTGGGGGGGGGTAACCACACAGCGGCGGGTGGGGGTGGGTGGGGTCAGACTGCGACTGCGGTCGTTGAGGGGGGGGGAGGGATAGATGGGAGGGGGATAAAAGGGAGGTGGGGGGGGTAGAGAGGGGAAGTTAAAGGGATGGGGAGGAGGGGTGGGGGTCCAGGGCGAGGGGGGGTAGAGGGGGGCGGGGAGGGGGGAGATGATAGAGGGGAGGAGGATCGAAGGGGGGTAGAGAGGGGTTGAAGATAGATGGGGGAGGAGGGGATAGACGAGGTGGATAGAGGTGTGGGGGGGGTGAGGGATAGAGGGGAGGGGCTGTGGTGAGGGATAGGGGGGAGGGGCTGTGGAGCGGGCCGCCTGTGTGGCGAGTCGTAGTGGTAGCTGTGCTTGTTTGGAGCTCCGCCGCACTGTGTGTGTGTGTTTAAGGGCCATCGTGTAAACGCGTAGCGCGCTTTTAATCTGCGGCGCCTTCCTTGTTTTTAAGGCTCCCCAGATTACACGGCAGCCTCTCTCCGCTCGCTCTCTGCGGCTTCCCCGTAGACCATGGAAATCCGCGGAAGCTCCGTCCGGTATCTCGCCCGGGGCCGGCGGCGTGGTTGGGGGGGGGGCTGCCTGCATATTCACGTGGCCCCTTGTTGTCCCAGAACCGTGGAAGGACACGAGAGGGTTTGGTTTGGTAGATCGCACAGATGTTGTCAAACACTTCCCTTGCCGTGGGCAGTCGAGGGGAGGTGTGTTATCATCCAAACTGCAAGTGGACCTAATCGCCATCTGTTTCCATCTGTACACTCGCAAAGTAAACAGCTCATCGTTAATTGGCTGAAAACATCTTCGGCAGAAACAACAACAACAAACCGCCCAATGTAGCAGAACCTTAACGAAAAATTGTCCTAAAACTCTCGTGGAGAAATAAGTAAATAATAATAATTATGATTATTATAAAATATTGTCCGCGGAAGTTTTGCGGGGGTCTCGGCCCCGCGGCCATCCGCCTGTGACCAATCTCCTGCCTCCAGATGTTTCGTGACTCCCATTTCAATCTCTAAAACTTAATAGTGTTTGTTGTTGTTAAAAGTAAGGGTTTATTTAAAACAGAAATTAACATGCAAAGGGCGAACAAAACGTTAGAGGTCAATTCATTGGGAGGGGGGGGGGTCACAAGACATCCGGACCACCCTGCACCTCCAATTAGCTTGTTTGGCTACGTACGGTGTGAAAAAAGTCCAATACACATACGTACAACAGCTGTGATTTTTACATTGCGGTGGCTGAGCCAGGTAATTGCGTTAGGAGTAGCGCTTGCGATGAGCGCCTTTAGGCGGGGGAGGGGAGGGGGGTGATGGATCACTCGGAGATTTGTTTAAAATCTCCCGCTGGGCTTGCTTGCTACGAGGTGATGGCAGCAGTAGCAGCAGTAGCAGCAGCAGTAGCAGCAGCAGCAGTAGCAGCAGTAGCAGCAGTAGCAGCAGTAGCAGCAGTAGCAGCAGTAGCAGCAGTAGCAGCAGTAGCAGCAGTAGCAGCAGTAGCAGCAGTAGCAGCAGTAGCAGCAGTAGCAGCAGTAGCAGCAGTAGCAGCAGTAGCAGCAGTAGCAGCAGTAGCAGCAGTAGCAGCAGTAGCAAGTGGGATCGTGAACCCGTCCCTGCTGCCATGGGATCTATTTTGAGTCGGTGTTCCCCAGTACCTCTCGTCTGTACGTGTGTGTGTGCGTCTGTCCATTATTCAGCCTCGCTCTTTCGATGACAATAATCGATTCGAAAAAGGATTTTCTTTTTTAAAACACGTGATGAATGTAGCGGCCTCTAGCGGTGTTGGAGGATCACGTGACACCCGTGACCCGCACACTCGAAGGGAATGGGAGTCTCAAGACCCGTGCCGCGGCAGTTAGAGTAATCGATATGAATCGATGGATATTTTGTACTACTTAACCGTGCAGGGGTACCCCGATATTTGTAGTTTAATCCGATTGACGAGCGTTCGCGATTGGGCTCATCATGAATGAACACGTTTCAGGTTTACGTCGGCGTTATTACTTTAACAAGAACAACAAAAAAACATTTGAGTGGGGAAAAAAAACCAATCCCTATAGTAAATGCACGTCATGTCGTTTGTCCGTGCGTGCATTTTATATCGTTCCATTCACAATCGGGATATTTGCTGGTGCTCGAGGAATCCGATGAGCTATGAAGCTCTTTCATACATATCCGGTAGTTTCACATATGTCCAGCAGACATTCATTCATTCCGTTTCCCTGGCCCCGCCACGTGTTTGTTCACACGCCGCCCAGTTTAGAACTTATCTGGACGATCTCCGCCCTCACCCTCACCTCACCTCACCCACACCTCACCCTCACCTCGCCCTCACCTCGCCCTCACCTCACCCTTACCACCCTCACCACACCCTCACCTCACCCTTACCACCCTCCATCAATGGCCCCCAGTCATCCTCACCCTCACCTCACCCTAACCCTCACCTCACCTCACCTCACCCTGACCTCACCCTTACCACCCTCCATCACGGTCCCCAGTCATCCTCACCCTCACCTCACCTCACCCTCACCTCACCCTCACCACCCTCCATCACGGCCCCCAGTCATCCTCACCCTCACCTCACCCTCACCTCACCCTCACCTCACCCTCACCACCCTCCATCACGACCCCAGTGACCTCGCCGCAGTAACACACTGATTAGTAAACGAGACTCGTGCGCTGTTTTCAAATTATCCGTCCTGTTTTTTTATTCTCAAATAATCTTTACGCGTGAAAATATCTTAGTTGTGTTGAACAAGGGTTTTGAGTATGTTTTGGGCTCGAAAATATTTGCTTAGGTGAAGGTATCTTCGATTATATAATGCGCCCTTATGGGGGGAAATTCGATTCAATAACCTGGTGCTATTTTTTACTTTACGTTCGGGTTTTCAAAAATGCTACTCGGAACGTACACGGAGGGTACGTCCGTACCACAGAGTCTAGAATTACTCTGCAAAGTATTGTATTTTACTATTGGAGATGTGATCAGAGAGAGAGAGAGTGCGGTGGTGCCAGTCACACTCGAGGTTTCTGCCTCGTTGACTCGCACCCACGATGTTTTAAAGCCTCCCCCCCCCATTCCCGACACATGGGGAGACATCGTTGCTTTTCTTGTCAACGGACCAAGCTGTGACTTGCACATTAAGTCATTAAGTTCACACAGACTGTTAAAAAAAACCCGGACAAAAAATACAAATTTTTTTAATATAGCCATATCGAAATGTTCGCAGTGAATTATACTTGACACTTTTAAAATGTGCAAGGGTCACTCTTGTCCAGAGATAATGATGGTTGGTGGCATGTAATGTTTAACCCGAGCACGTGTCTGGCGAACATTGAGTTTCGCCGTCCTTCCCAATATCCATAATGTAACGTGTCCCTTGGCTCACATTTAATATATTAACAAACTCCATGACACTGTAGCCTTAAATTCAACAACAAAAAACTCAAATATATAACGCGCGACGTTTCGGGCGATGGGCCCTTCACAGCACCTGAACGACCACGGGGGAGTTAAAGCCACGGAGGGTTCTCTGTCGAAGCCGTTGAATGATTTAAACGCCGGTACCCCCCGTGTCGTCACGACCACCGCAGCAGCAGCAGCGTCACCACGTGCTAATTCGTTTCACTCTGCCCGCATGTGGTCAGCGCACGCCCCAAACCCACCGACCCGGGCCTTGAGCTGATTGGCTGATGAAAGTTTAAAAGGGGGCAATTTTTAACACGTAGGCTTTATTACATTCATAATGAAGGGGTTTGTGTGAGATCGCGTTAAGTATAACTGTGTCGTAACCCTCCACCACCCGACACAGCCAATCAGCAAGGGATTTGTCACGTAGACAAAACGCCAATTAGTTACTACTTCAGCCCCACCGGTGTGTTGGAGAGTAAATCCACAACATTTAAAATGACACGATCTAACCCAAAAACCTTCATCACGAGTTGTCAAGGGAAACATAAATACACAAATTAAGCTCTATAGTAACACAAGTTTACACCTGCGAGTAGCACGATTGGACCACGCGTACGGTGCGAAAGAAGCTCACAACATACGTGCCCACAACGATTACAATTACAGATACACAGTTATACAACTCACGTATAGACACACACACACGTACAGTTGTGTACAGAGATCCCACGTGTATTCTGCGTAGACTGTTGAGGCAAGGGCTGTTAACGAGCACAACGACAAAGATCACCCGGATAGCCTTTACGATGCTGTTCGGGCAAGTGCGGTTCGCGAGCGCCTAAGAAGGCCGGCACTGGACCACGAGGAACAGGTTCTGAATCAGACCCAGGTCACCGGAACATTGGGCGCTGTGAACCGCACTCGTTACACACTCACACACACAACACCTACACACACACACAGCACCTACACACACACAACCTACACACACACACAACACCTACACAACCTACACACACACAACCTACACAGACAACCTACACACACACACAACCTACACACACACAACACCTACACACACACACACACACAACACCTACACACACACACACAACACCTACACACACACACACAAAACCTACACACACACAACACCTACACACACACAACACCTACACACACAACACCTACACACAACACCTACACACACACAACACCTACACACACACGCAACCTACACACACACAACCTACACACACACACCCACACAACCTACACACACAACCTACACACACACAACACCTACACACACACCTACACACACAACACCTACACACACAACCTACACCTACACACACAACCTACACACACAACCTACACACACAACCTACACACTCACACACACACTCACACACAACACCTACACACACACAAACTACACACACAACCTACCAGAGGTGTGGACTCGAGTCATGCGACTTGGACTCGAGTCAGACTCGAGTCATGATTTTGATGACTTCAGACTCGACTTGGACTTGCCTCATCTTTGACTCGACTTGACTCGGGACTCGAGAGCAAAGACTTGAGACTTACTTGTGACATGCACAACAATGACTTTGTCCCACCTCTGCAACCTACACACACAACCTACACACTCACACACACTCACACACAGCACCTACACACACACAAACTACACACACAACCTACACACACACAACACCTACACACACACATTACCTACACACACACAATATACACACACACCTACACACACACACAACCTACACACACAACACCTACACACACAACCTACACACACACAACACCTACACACACAACCTACACACACACAAAACCTACACACACCACTTGCTCCGGGCTATTGTGAGCGTGAGTCACAGCCGGGAATCGAACTCGAGAGATAAGACGACACAAAGACAAAGAGCCCCCGTATAGCCTCAACAGGCTGTAGGGGCAAGTGCTGTTAGCCAGAACCTTTTACACACACACACTAGCACCTACACACACACACCTACACACACACCTACACACACACATACCTACACACACACACCTACACACACACACATACCTACACACACACACCTACACACACACCTACACACACACACTAGCACCTACACACACACACACCAGCACCTACACACACACACCTACACACACACTAGCACCTACACACACCAACACACACACACCAGCACCTACACACACGCACCAACACACACTAGAACCTACACACACACACCTACACACACACGTGCTAGCCAGGGACTCACGTGCAGATATCACGTGCCAGTCAAATATTGCATTCGTGACAAACAGCGCTGCATGTGACTCGTTAGATGAGAGCTGGTGGGGGGCGGGGGCTTCCGCGGATTTCTATCGGTGAGGAGCAGCAGGAGGAGGAGAGTTGTGGTTGGGTGCCCCCCCCTCTCTCCCCCTTCGCCCCCCCCCTCTCTCCCCCTTCGCCCCCTCCCTCCCTCCCTTCGCCACCCCCTGCTCCCTCCTGACCTCCCACCGGCACCCACCACCCACCCACCCTTCCCGTCACACCCCAACTCCCACCCCACCCACACTGCCCGCGGGTCCCCAGTGAAACCCGGATTGGATTGACGGATCGGGCATCAGCAATTACAATGCGCCCCGGCCCCTTGCTTGAATCCACTGCTGCTGGATGGAGGCCAACCCCACGCCGTGTGTGGTTCGGTCATACTTCACCACGCTGGTCGCCGTCGGTGGGGTTCGTCAATCAACTCGCCACTGACGCTAGCCCGTTGCTTTACGCCGCTGGGTTCGTAGCGCGGTTGCGCTAACCGCTGCGCCACCACTCTCCCCGCTATAAATTAGAACGACCGTCGTGTGACTGTCTTGTCTTGTTGGGGTTACCCAGGCCAACCTCGCCGAGTCTCGAGACTCGGATTTTTCAGGAGCCACCTGGCTGCATTGGAATGTTTGGCTAATTCCTTATTTTTTTTTATGCGGTTTTTTTGTTTGTGCACCCGGAGAAACCCATCGCACAACCAAGGGGACGGGGGGGGGGGAGTCCACACGGATGGGTTGATGAACCCCACTCTCACCGGTTCACGTGACACTCCTATACGGTGGGGGGAGGGGGGGTGTTGGAGAGGGGGGCACGCGTGCGTCCTGAGGGAGGGTGTGGCACTGAAACGGGGGAGGATAGCGCCCCCCCCCCCCTTCTGATGTGCGGTTGCGAAGTCCGACGTTTTGCCCCACATGCCCAGGAGCTTCTACAGGAACCGATTCATTTCCTGAGCTTTCGATTGAGTTTCCCCGAAGAAGCTCCCCACCCACCCGCCCAGCGCGTGGTTGCGAAACGTCGGGCATCGCGCCAACAACAAGCGGAACAACCCGGAACGTCAAATGGAGGAGGGGGGGAAGTCCTTTCGTTCGTCCGGCGTTAAGCGGTCTAAGCAGTGCGGCTTCCCCGTGCGGTGTGTGAGCATCACTCCCCATAGCAGCAGCACAGAAGCAGTGGCCTCTCGTTTGCTTGAGTGGAGAGCACAAATAGGGCAGTGGAATAAGAGGATAATAGAGAGGAGACCGTGTGGAGAGGAGTAAGAGTGAGATGAGAGTGGGAGAGAGGTGGGATGGTGTGTGGAAGGCAGTAGAGTGAGATGAGAGTGGGAGAGAGGTGGTGGGATGGTGTGTAGAAGGGAGTAGAGTGAGAGGGGAGAGGTAGGAGAGTGCGTGGAAGGGAGTAGAGTGAGACGAGAGGGGAGAGGTAGGAGAGTGCGTGGAGGGGAATAGAGTGAGATGAGAGGGGAGAGGTAGGAGAGTGCGTGGAAGGGAGTAGAGTGAGACGAGAGGGGAGATGTAGGAGAGTGCGTGGAGGGGAGTAGAGTGAGAGGGGAGAGGTAGGAGAGTGCGTGGAGGGGAGTAGAGTGAGACGAGAGGGGAGAGGTAGGAGAGTGCGTGGAGGGGAGTAGAGTGAGATGAGCGTGGAGGGGAGAGTGAGGCAGGGGTCAGTCCATGGGGGATCGTGGTGAATAATGAGGGTGATCTTGATCCAGGAGATGGAGCGATCTCCAAGTACGACTACTTACGTGAGGGTTTAATCTCGGTATATGTGCAGTTCTTTAGTCAATCCACTGCTGGATGAGGGTGCGTGGTGGTGATGGTGGTGCAGTGGTTCACCCATTGCGCTAGGATTATGTAATTCCTGACTGCACCACAGCATCAGCAGCGGTGTGCGATGTCTGAACTTACCGTGCGCTACGCCGAAGTCGACTTAACCTTAAATGAATACCTGGTGTGGGGCGGGGGGAAACATCGGCTTTGGTGGGAGACCGACCGTGCTGGCTGAGCCAGGGTTCTGGCCACCCTGCCCCAGCGTGCGCTGTGCTGGCCTTAATAGGTGCTCGCTAACAGCACCGCAGTCCGCACAAATAAACGGGGGAGATATTTGCGTTTGTCATTGTGTCCGCGTGCAATCCTCTAGCCGTACGGAATCTTGTAACCATGCAGAGATGCGGTCTCATCTGACCGTGGGAAGGTCATGGCGCAAAGCGTCTGCGGTCGCTGATACCTCGACGTCCGAGCGACGTTTGCGCGAGCATCCAATGCAATTCGTCATCATCGTTATTCATGCATCTGTCTGTCGGCCTTGGACAATCCACCGCTGGATGAATGCAGGCCTCGCCAAGCTGCCGCCACCTCCTCTCGCGATGCTTGCGATGTGGTCACCCACCCGGCAACCTGCGCACGAGAGCAGATTTCACGGCTCCGTCTCCTCCACGGTGGCGGCCGCCCCCTCCCGGATGCGTCCCCCCCCCACCCCCGCCTCTCTTGACTTGCCCGCTCACTCCGTTCCTTATTCTTGACGTTCATCGGCCAAAGTCTCTTTCATAGCCGTGACGTGTCCCCGGTGTAACATTTTTTTAGCCGGTTAACTGCGTGCACGCAGAAGCGAGATTGGCGTGGAGTTAACCAACTCTGACCGTTACAACAGAGTCTCCTTTGAGTCCTGTGGCATGGCAGCGTTAAGTCGGCGGGCGGATTAATGTTGTGTTTCATCATTATTGACTTCATTTCCATTAGAGGTGACCCCCCCTCTCTCTCTCCCTGGAGTAATTACCAATTAATTGTCCAGTTGTGGGTTTTGATTCTGGACTCTCGCCGCAAATTGCGCTGCTGCTGCTGCCGAGACTCCAACCTGGTCGTTTCTTTCTGACATTTTGCCGCGATTCTCCGTTTCCTCCGCGGTGACTTTTCAGTGAACCGGTTCGGTACATCGCCCGCGGTGCGTGCCCCGCTCCGAGTCCGCTCTGCCGGTGAGGTCACGGGGACTTGCCGGTGCAACTGTGTTGGTTTACTCAGGCTCGCAGTGTGAGGGGGGTGGGGGGGGCATGGGTTCGACTCTCAGCTCGTGCGTGGGTTCGACTCACAACCCGGGCGCCGTTCTTCTCTCTCTGGCTTCTGTACATTCTCCTCCTGTTCTGGATGGGGTTTTTTTCCGGGTTCTGTCGGTTTCCTCCCTTAGGTAAAATGAATAAGACATGAAATCACCCCGTGAAATGTGAACTGGTATTGTGGTGAAAACCACTTCGCAGGTGATGAAAATGTTCCTGCAAATTCCTCGATTTGGATGAGACACGGAGAGGAAGAACGTCGCCCTCCGCTCTGACACACCTCGCAGGGAAAACGAAGTCTTGAGATTTTGGCGAGGCTTTCCTGGATCAACGAGCAAAGTAAATAACGGCAATAACACAGTGACTGCCCTCTTGTATTGGGAAATAGTGACGAGTGCTTTTGCTTCACGTGGGAGGAAATCAGAAGTACCCGGAGAGAGAAAAAAAAAACCGTCGCTCAAACGTGCGGGGAAGAGCGCCCTTTTCTTAAAGTTTCGCACAGATGGGTGCTCGCTAACCCGGCTCGCTGTCCTGACATCTCGTGGCCACTACATCGGAGCGGAACCCGCGGGGGTTTGGGTGGCTTCACGCAAATATCCTGCCGTGATCCGCCATCCCCGCCGCCCTCTCTCCGCCCTTTGCCTTCCAAGCGCGACTGATCACAGCGAGCACACGACGCAGCAGACGTCTCGGTTCGAACAATTTCCCAAACGCGCGCGTGCGCGTGTGCGCCTGGGAATTCACCAGGAAGAGCTTCTCGGAGTCTAGTCGCCAGGGAGCGGGAGGGCGGACCGCCACTGCTCGGCACGCCGAGTCCCAGAACTCCCTTGCCGAGCAGGAGGGGGGGGGCTGTTGCTGCTGCGGGGGCCCCAACTGGCCGCGTGGTCGAACTCTTATCGAGTATTTGACTTTGACGCGATCCGTCTGCCCCCACCACCACCACCGCCTCATCCTCCTCCTCGTCTCCATGGTCACCATTAATTCCCCACCAACCCACCCGCTCTCCATCACTCACTCTCGCGCGCATGCGCGTGCAGTCTCTTGGGGGGAGGGGTAGTGAGGGAGGGGGGCGGGGGGCTGGGGGGGGTAGATAAGGGTGGGGGCTGGGGGGTATGTGCACGCGCGGCGCGTGTTACTAACGACTTGGAGATGGAGGAGTCGTTGGGGGGGGGGACCAGGTTGCTTGTGGTGGTTGTGAGGGTGGGGGGTGGGTGACGAGGGAGGAAAGCGGTGGGAGGGGTCGGGGTCGGGGTGGGGTGGAGGGGAAATTGGGGGGTGAGGGGAGGTTCGTGCACCCGGCTCCTCCCCACTCCCCCCTTGTGGACCCCCACCACCCCCACCACCCCCACCACTAGCCCCGCCCCCGCCATTAGCATCTTGTTCACAGCCCGCTGGCCCGCGTTGCTAGGACACCGTCGTCGTGGAAACTGCTCGGCCCGGGGGAGGGGACGAAGGAGGCGGGGCGAGCAGGGGGGGGGGGGCGTCGGGGGGCGGGGCGGGGGGGGTTTCATTCCGCGGGTCTCGCCCCATCTGCTCGCTTTTATTGCCCCCCCCCCTCGCATCCCCCCCACCCCCCCGCATCCCCCCCACCCCCCTCATCCCCACCCCCCCCACCCCCCTCATCCCCCCCACCCCCCGCATCCCCCGCATCCCCCCCACCCCCCGCATCCCCCGCATCCCCCCCCACCCTGACTGCCCCCCTCCCTCCCTCCTCCCCCCTCCTCCCCCATTCCCGGTCCTGAGCACCTGGGCGGGAGACGAGGTGGGGGAAGGGGGGGGCGAGGTGGGGGGGAGGGGGCGAGGTGGGGGGAGGGGGGAGCGCATCTCGCCCAACAAAGACGAGTGCTGCAATAAGCGCGTGGGGTGTCTTTGTGTACGTGCGCCTGTACGTGTGTGTCTCCGCCTGTACGTGTGTGTCTCCGCCTGTACGGACACGCGTACAGGCGGAGACACACGTGCTCACACACAACCGAACATGCGGCTACGTGGGGAGCGGTGGCGCAGTGGTTAGCGCATTGCGCAACGCCAACCCCGGCCACCCGAGTTCGATTCCCCCCGCGCTCTCGAACCCGATCAAGCGAATATTTGAACCGGTCCTTGCGCGCTAAGGTTTACTCGGCCTGAAATGAGTGTTCGCGTGTGTGTGTGTTGGGGAGCGGTGGTGCAGCGGTTAGCGCGCTGCGCTACGACCCGGTGACACAAGTTCGATTCGCGCTCACGGCCGACACCGGTGACGATTTTCTGAACCGTTCTTGGGCCTCCCCCTAGGTTGACTCAGCCTCAAATGAGTACCTGGTGTGGTGTGTAAAAACATCGCCACTAGGGAGACGAAGGCGGCCGGGCGTGGTTGTCTGCCACACCAAACCCTCTCGGTGTGCCCGCTCGGGTGTGTGTTTGTGTGCGTTTGTGTGTTGGTCTGAGAGTGTGTGTGTTGGTATGAGTGTGTGTGTGTTGGTATGAGTGTGTGTGTGCGTGTGTGTTGGTATAAGTGTGTGTGTGTGCGTGTGTGTGCGTGTGTGTTGGTATAAGTGTGTGCGTGTGTGCGTGTGTTGGTATGAGTGTGTGTGTGCGCGATAGGGTTGTAGTTAAGAAGACTTGTGACTAAGTCGAGACTGGTGGTGAATGTCATTTTGTGTCGAGCCGTGCGAGTGCGTCGCGTTACTTGTTAATCATAAACAAAGCACGGCCTATGGTTTGCGACGCGTGTACATGTGTGTGTGTACACTGTGTGTGTGTACACTGTGTGTACTGTACATTGTGTGTGTACTCTGTGTGTGTACTCTGTGTGTGTGTTTTGTGTGTGTTTTTTGTGTGTGTACTGTGTGTGTGTACACTGTGTACGTTGTGTGTGCACTGTGTGTACTTTGTGTGTGCTCTGTGTGTACACTGTGTGTCAGAGGTGGGACAAAGTCATTGTTATGCAAGTCCAAGTCGAGTCGCAAGTCATCAAATTCATGACTCGAGTCTGACTCGAGTCCAAGTCACATGACTCGAGTCCACACCTCTGCTGTGTGTACTCTGTGTGTGTGTGTACTGTGTGTGTGTACGCTGTGTACTTTGTGTGTACTCTGTGTGTGTACACTGTGTGTACTCTGTGTGTGTGTACTTTGTGTGTGTGTACTTTGTGTGTGTACTGTGTGTGTGTTGACTGTGCTGTGTGTGTGACAGATCACGACGCACCTGCTGTGTTGTGAACTCTCCGAGCCCATTCCGTGTGCTAATTGTGCCCGTGTCACTGCGAACGTGGGGAACACACACACACTCAACTTACACACACACACTCTACTTACACACACACACTCTTACACACACACATCTTACACACACTCCGCTTACACACACACACTCCTTACACACTCCACTTACACACACACACACTCCTTACACACACACTCCCCTTACACGCACATACTCCCCTTACACGCACACACACCCCTTACACGCACACACACCCCTTACACGCACACACACCCCTTACACGCACACACACTCCACTTATACACACACACTCTGCTTACGCACACTCCAATTTTACACACACACCCCGCTTACACACACACACTCCACACACACTCATCTTACACACACTCCACTTATACACACACACTCCTTACACACCCTCCACTTACACACACTCCTTACACACTCCACTTATACACACACACTGCTTACACACACACCCTCCACTTACACACACACACTCCACTTACGCACACTCCTTACACACATACCCTCCACTTACACACACTCCTTATACACACACTCCACTTACACACACACACTCCTTACACACACACACTCCTTACACACACGCACTCCTTACACACACACACTCCACTTACACACACACTCATCTTACACACACACTCTCACTTACACACACCTCGCCACTGCTCATGCTTTTTTACACCGCTGGATGGAAGCTCTCCGCAGGCCTTCCAGGCGTCATGGGGATGGGGTCGCTTGACCATACTTGACCACGCCGGCCAGTGCAAGGGTGGGGTCGACCGCTGACTCGCGCGGTGGTCGCCATTCGGTGTGCTGACCACTGCGCCACCGCTCCTGCTGCCCGATATCATTTAGCGGGCAACGCAAAGATTAAATAGGGACGCGTATCCATCGATCGATTCCAGAGTTGATTGCTCGTCTCGTTGTCTGTCTCCGTTGTTGTTGTTGTTTGTCTCCGTTGTTGTTGTTTGTTTGTCTCCGTTGTTGTTGTTTATCTCCGTTGTTGTTGTTTGTCTCTGCTTTTAGCACAGTACCCAACAATAATAGTGTCGAGAACCATCCACAGGCCTCCGTCAGTGAAAGCAACATTAATGCGACGTTATCATCGATGCGTTATCGTTAATAGCATTAATAGTGCAGCATTCTTATTATTATCCAGAGAATATAACGACACTTAAAGGCATCTGTCCGTATTCCCAAAATGCCCATTGAAAGTTAACAAGCGAATTTGAACGCGGATGGGAACTCATTCATTGGCATCAGGAATACGAATGCCACTTGTAAGAGGAGGCGCCACCACCAGCACCACCACCTTGCACACGCTGCAGAGTGGCTGAAGAGCTGCTGCTGCTGCTACGCTGATGGGGAGGAAGCTGCGGGCGTGTGGAGCTCACTTGCTGGACTGGCTCGGCTGGGTTGTTCACGTGGTCGGGGTTGTCTGGGGCCAACTCCTGCTGCCGCTGCTTGAATGCGTGCCGGGTGTGCACGGTGGTTTTGTGCGTGTCCGTGTGTGCGTGTGTTTGTGTGTGCGTGTCTGTGTGTCTGTGTGTGTGTCTGTGTGTGTGTGTGCGCGTGTGTATGTGTGTGTGTTAGCTAACAGCACTTGCCCCTACAGTATGTTAAGGCTATACGGGGGATCTTTGTCTTTGTGTGTAGGGGGAGCGGTGGTGGAGCGGTTAGCGCTACGAACCCGGCGACCCGAGTTCGATTTCCGCTCACGGCCAACACCGGTGACGATTTTCTGAACCGGTCCTGGGCCTCCCCTAGGTCGACTCAGCCTCAAATCAGTACCTGGTGCGGTGTGTAAACATCGCCGCTGCGGAGACAAAGGAGACCGGGCGTGGTGCTGATCACCCACCAACTCGTGTGCCTGTGCCGGCTTTCATAGGTGCCACTCGCGAGCAGCACTTGCCCCAAAAGTCTATGAAGGCTATAGGGGGGGGGGGGGGCTCTTTGTCATGGCGAGAGTGGGGAGCGGTCGTGCAGCAATTAGCGCGCTGCGCTACAAAACCGGCGACCCGGGCTCAATTCCAGCTCACCGCTGACGATTATCTGAACCGGTCGTGGGCCTCCCCGAGGTCGACTCAGTCTCAAACGAGTGACTGTGTAAAAAAAGCATTGCTCCTTGGGAGACAAAGGCGGCCGGGCGTTGGTGCTGCCACCCAGCCACCTACCGCCTCTACTCGCCAACAGCACTTGCCTCAACAGTCTGTTAAGGCTATACGGGGATCTTTGTCTTTGTCACTTGTGTCCTCTGGGTGGCTTCCCGTTATAAATAGCTGGCGGGTGTTAAAAATTGCCCATCGCCCCCCCCCCAACCTCCCCCTGCCCCCGCCCCACCGTCTCCCCACTCTCTCTCCTCGCTCTTAAACACCCCCCCCCTTCTTCTCACTCTCTCTCGACTGCTCTTCCCCCTCCGCCCTTCATCTCCGGCTGTAACAAAACAAAACAAAAATCGCGCACACCCCCAACTAATTTATGCCGAACTCATCCACCAGGAGGGAAGAGGGCACGGCAGGAGTGGGGGGGGGGACGACGACGACACGAGGGTGGAGTGGAGAAATGAGCGGAGAAAGAGGAGAGAGGAGAAGAGGGGTGGGACAAGGTTGGGAGATAATGAGTGGTGCGGGGGAGTAGAGTGTAAACGAGAAAGTGGATTAGAGGAGAGAGAGAAGAGTGGTGATCACCAGAGGGGAGGGAGGTGAGAGAGAGAGAGAGAGGCACACAGTCGACGAGAGAGGGAGCAGAGTGAGAGGTCAGAGTGGAGAGAGTCCTTCAAGATGAATACTCAACACAAAGACAAAGATCCCCCGTGTAGCCTGTAACAGACTGTTGGGGCAAGTACTGTTAGCGAGCACCTATGAAGGCCGGCACGGCACATGAGGGGTCGGGGGGGGGGCAGCACCACGCCCGGCCGCCTTTGTCTCCCTAGTGGCGATGTTTACACACCGCTACCAGGTACTCGTTTAAGGCTGAGTCGACCTAATCACAAACACACACATACGGTGACTTTAAAAGAGACAGGAAATGCGGTTGTGAACATAGGGGCCGCTCCTCCCAGCATGCCTTGCGTCACATCACAGGTGGTCGTGGGTTCGATCCCGGCTCTGACCTCTGCTGTATATTTGGTCGCGTGAATTTATCTCCGGGTCCTCCGGTTTTCCCCTCCACATTTAGAATCAACAACGCGCGTTCAGAGTATTTGGCTGCTATGCATGTGCACGTGATAAGCCACTTGGTTGAGCTATCATTTGTGTCCAGGTCGCTTCTGAAAAAAGAGTTGTATAGCTCAGTGGGCCTTACAAGGGTAACATAAAAAAAAACAACAAACTCCACTCTCCGTCCTGAAGGCTCTCGCGTCGTGGCTGGCAGACCTCGACGTTGGCACCTCGTGGCCCCTGACACATTGCCGTCACTCGCAAGAATAGAATAGAAACCAGACGTCTGCGTGCGCGCGTGCGGTCGTCCGCGTAACAGAGCCGCCGGGGAGTGGACACAACTCGCGGGGGGGGGCTTTTCATTCCGACGATGGAAGAGACGACGGTTCGACACGCGGACCGCGGTCGATTATCGGCAATGACCACGATCGTTTGCGATCTGGACGAGCACGTCCGTTATTTCCTGTCGGCCGGGGCGACTCGGAGCGTGTGTGTTTGTTGTTGTTACATCGTCACGTCTCCTCTCAACACGTTTGGAAGGGGGCTGCCCCCCCCCCCACCCCTGGGCAGCTGTCTCTGTGTGCCACGAGGTGTCTCGGCACGTGGCCTGCGATCGGACATCACCGGTCTGCCCGTACGGGGAAGGGGGGGCGACAGTTCGTGGTGCGTGTGATCACAATTGAGCGGAAGCAGAGGGAGGGGTCATTCATCTGACCTCGCTCAAATCGTTGGCTGATTTGAGCGAGCGGTACGGCGGTCTTTGACGCCGGCTCTCTTTGGTAGCTTCCCCCCCGCTTAGTCTGTCACTCTGCTCGCTCGCTCGGTCGCCTTCTCTCGCAAACTCTGTCTCTGAGGTGTCTCCACTCTATGGACTCTCACTCTCCCCTGGTGCCTCCACACAGCTCCATACATCTCTCTCTCTACCGCTCTCTCTGTCTCCCCACCCCTTGCTCTCCCTCCCTCGCTCTCTCTCTCACACCTCTCCCCGCTCCCTCATTCTCATTTTCCTCTCTCGCTTTCCCCCTCAGCCTTGCGTTTAATCCTACAGAGCACAGGAATAATCTGGTTTAGGCGTGTGTGTGTGCACGCGCGCCGCCTGTATGTGAGCCTGCATGCGTGTGTGTGTGTCTCTATATTTGTACGTGTGCCTATGCAAGTGCACGTGAGCGTGTGTTTGTATCTGTGTGTGTACCTGCGTGTGTGCGCGCGCGCTAATGTTGCATGTCTTTATGTATCTGTGTGAATGTGCGTCTGCAGTATATTTGAGCGATTGCTTGTGTGTCTGTGTGTGTCTGTGTGTGCGCGGGGAGCGGCCGTGCAGTGGTTTTTAGCGCGGTGTGCGGCAAAATCGGCGACCCGAGTTCGATTTCCGCCCGCAGCCGACATCGGTGACAAATATCTGTGACCGGTCCTGGGCCTCCTCTAGGTTGACTCGGTGTGGAAACAGCACTGGGGGGAGATAAAGGCAGCCGGGCGGGGTACTGCCCACTGGCCGTGTTGGCCTTCATTCGTGCTCACCAACAGCACTTGCCCCCAACGGTCTGTTAAAAGGCTACATGGGGGACCTTTGTCTTTTGTACGTGAACTTTGCCTGTTGAAGTTAACGTGCGTATGTGTGTGCGTGTAAATATCTGTGTTTTCTGTCAGTGTGTCTGCAGATGAGTGCATTTGCAAAATGCATTTGTGTAAATATTTGTCTGTACAAATGTGAGTGTGGGCGTGTGAATGTATACGTGTGTGTTTGTTCGTGTAAACACGTTTCAATGTGTGTGCGTGTTTGCATAAGTGTGATCTCTAGGCCATTATGATCATCGCGATTTAGCATTCAGTATCTTTAACACTGGCGCGGACCTCCCTTAGGTTGACTCAGCCCAAAGGGAGCAGCCGGTTAAAATGCTGATACCGATTCGTCGGTCGATGTCATTGCCCCACGATACTTGCGCGGAATCGTGCGTGCAGAATCAACATTGACCGGCGTGTATGTGCGGTGTGCAATGGGCACACGTGACTCCTGCAGCCACTAGTGGCCGCTACATTAACCACGATGTAAGACGTAATAATAGCAACTTGCATCGACACTGAATCGTGACACTTCAGCGAGTGGCGTTGGGGGGGGGGGCGTTTGTTAATGAGGGTTGGGAGTCTGTGCCGGATTATCCCAGTAGCACAAGTAGCGACATGTAGTAGTAGCTACATGTGTAGTAGCTACTACACATGTAGTAGCTACTACACATGTAGTAGCTACTACACGTGTAATAGCAAGTAATATCTGAACCCTTCCTAGCTACTACACATGTAGCTACGGGCCCCGCACTTTCAAGGGCCCCGCGCTAAATGCTTTCAAGCTATCAATTCCGGGTCAATGATTCAGCATTTGCTCTATTACTATAGTACTATACTGCCTTCAACTTAAGGTTAGCGATTTGTCGTATTATTTGGGCTGCATAGCAAATGAAAAAAATACAATAACTTAACTATGCAAGTGAAAAGTTCGTGTGTTTTAATATATGTGTTTATTTATTTATTTAGGGCTTCTTTATAACAAATGCTATAGGCCTCGCACGAGCTCAATCCGGCACTGTTGGCAGGAGGGGGGATCTGGGAGACGCAGGGCTTGGGGGGGGCAGATCCATCCAGCCTTCGTAATGATCAAGTGACCAAGTAATATCTGAACCCTTCCTGGGCATCCCCCTAAGTTGACTCAACCACAAATGAGCACCTGGTGCATTGTGTGTGTGTGTAAATATCACCAGGACAGAGACAGAGACGGCCCAGGCTTGGTGCTGACTAAAGTCACTCCTGGCTCCATCCTTCGTGTGCCGTGCCGGCCTTCTAATAATCGACGCTCTTGAAACAAATAAACCACTTGCACCCCCCCTCCCCCCAAACTCTCTCTACTCCCAACCAGCTGGGGAATCGTCCCGCCGTCGTCGCTGTGTGTGTGTGCGCCTCTCGTGTCATGTGTGTGCGCGCCTCTCGTGTCATGTGTGTGCACGCCTCTCGTGTCATTACAATCGCGACACGTGGGAGCCCGAGCGAGCGGTGGGAGGGAGCGCCGGAGATTAAGTGGAGAGATAATGCGTGATGATACACGCCTTCACGACCACCTCTCGCGCGCTGCGAGATGTTGACCACCTCGCCCGGTACACGGGCGGTCGTGGGCTCGACCCCGACCCTGACGCCTGCTGCTGTATATTTGGACTTTGCGTGTCTCTCTCCCCGTGGGTCGCGTGGATTTTTCTCCGGCCCCTTCTGGTTTTTCCAGACACATTTAGAATGAACATGCGCTTGGAGTGTTTGGCTGCTATAAATGTACACGTTATAAGCCACTTCGTCGCCAGTTATATATATATTGTATATGTGTTCTATATATGTGTGTAAAAGGCGACATATCCGGCAACGGACCAAATTCACAGCGCATAGAGAGGCCGGAGAGGTGTGCACTGTGAAGAAGGGTCATTACCCGAAACGTTGCCTATTTTATATTTTGAGTTCTCAATTTGCGTTGTTGGTGACGGTTGTGTTGAGTTGTGTTGCTGCTGTTGTTTGTGCTTGTGCACCGCTGCCAACGCATCACCACCAGCTCATTCCTTTGACTTTTATTCAAGTCGCCGTGACGTCTCTTCCTTGCGCCAGTCCGCTCGTCCGTGGCGCCCTCCTCGTCCTGTCCCTCGGTGCAATTCCCAGCGCGCATCTCACTCCCCCCCCTCCTCCTCCTTCTCCTGCTTCCCGCTTGACTTCGCTGCGCGCTTCTTCTACCGTTCTGCTTTCTTGGCAAATCGTCCGCGCCTCTGATCCGCGACGTCACATGGCGCCTGACAAAGCGCCGAGTTGACGCGCCGCGTCTCGTGAACGACAGAGCCACGTTGACCCACCTCGGTGACGCGTGCTCACAACCTCACCGCCGGCAAGGGGCAAGGGGGGGGGGAGGTCATCATCCAGCAGTGGATTGAGAGCGGGGCAGTGGATTGAGAGCGGGGCAGTGGATTGAGAGCGGGGCAGTGGATTGAGAGCGGGGCAGTGGATTGAGAGCGGGGTGTCAATACGCGGCCGGTTGCACGTTGCTCCGCACGTGTACGGTGGGGGATGGTCTTGTACGTGCGCATGATGTTGGACTTCTTTCGCACCGTACGTAGCCAACCGCGCTAATTGGAGGTTTCACCTGCGGCAGTAATTTGAGCAGTTGGAATTGGCGCGGATAAACGTGTCTGTGTGTGTCTGTGTGTGGAGTCGGAATATGCAAATGCGTAGTTTCCAGACGCAGGCAATGGGGGTTTAATTAACGGACTCGTTAATGTAATTATTCCTTTACTGTCATTGTAACAATATTGGTTAGAGACCGACACAGGCTTCATTGTCGACTGTAATTGTAGTGCTCGGGACGCCGTGGTGGCGAGATTTGAACTACCTCGCCCGGCATGCAGGAGGTCGTGGGTTCGATCTCCTGATCCTGTAACGCCTGCTGTGTTTGCGAGTCTCTCTCCCCGTGGTCGCGTGGATTTTTCTCCGGGTCCTCCGGTTTTCCCGCTCCACGTTTGGAATGAACATCGCGTCTTCAGAGTCTGTGGTTGTTACAAATGTCCACAAGATACGCCACTCCGTTATCACTTGTGGGCAGGTCGCTTCTGAAAAAAATAGCTACATAGCTCAGTGTGCCTTGCCTGGTAAAATAAAATAAAGTCGTCTAATTAGTTTAGTTTTTAGTTCGCTGACGGGATGTCCACGATGGTGCACGAGTGTGGTGTGGTGTGCATGGTGGGTGTGTGTGTTGGTGAGTGTGGTGTGGTGTGCATGGTGGGTGTGTGTGTTGGTGAGTGTGGTGTGGTGTGCATGGTGGGTGTGTGTGTTGGTGAGTGTGGTGTGGTGTACATGGTGGGTGTGTGTGTATTGGTGAGTGTGGTGTGGTGTACATGGTGGGTGTGTGTGTTGGTGAGTGTGGTGTGGTGTACATGGTGGGTGTGTGTGTGTGTTGGGGAGTGTGGGGTGGGTGCATGGTGGGTGTGTGTGTTGGTGAGTGTGGTGTGGTGTGCATGGTGGCGTGGGTGTGTGTGATGGTGAGTGTGGTGTGGTGTGGGTGCATGGTGGGGTGGGTGTGTGTGGTGAGTGTGGGGTGGTGTGCCATCATAATTGGGGTGACAAAGGCGGCCAGGTGTGGTTCTGTCAGCAACAGCACTTGCCCTCGAACTGTGTGAGAGGTTACACGGGGATCTGTGTCTTTGTGTTGTTAATGAGAGTGGTCGTGGCTGCGTTGTGTCTGCTAGGAGCTTTCCTGAGTGGTGTGCCTGGCGCGGTGGGGTGCGGGTGCCATGTGGTTTACACGGCACCCATACTAAACCAGCAGTCTTACAGGTACCACGCACACCCCCACACTCACACCACACACACCCACGCACACCCCCACACAAACCCACACACACCCACACATACACCCCCACACAAACCCACACACACCTACAGACGCACACACACACACACCCACAGACACACACCCACAGACACATCCACAGACACCCACACACACGCACAACCCCACACACACCCACACGCACCCACACACGCCCACACACACACACCCACTCACAACCCCGCACGCACGCACCCACACGCACACACCCACACGCACTCCCACACACACTCCCACACACACACACCCATCCACACACATACACACCCCCCACCCACACCCCCACTCCCTCCATTCCGCCCACCGCCGCCCCTCTCTACCCGCATCGTGGACAATCGCACCGAGGCAGCCCCTCACCACCACCGCCGACTTGGCTCGGTGCATCAGCAGCGGCAGCAGCAGCAGCGGCGCCTCTCGCGTTATCTGCATCGGCGCCGCCGCTCAACCCCGCCGGCCCCCACCCCCACGCCCACCCCTTCACCACCCACCACCCACCACGATGCGAACAACAGAATATGTATGAAGGCCGCAGGCCACCGCGGAGAGAGACAAAGACGGTCGGGCGCTCACACCCTTCCCCCCGCCGGTGTCGCGAACGGCACCGGCTCCGATAGCCTGAGCACGGCTTGGCATGTGGCGATGCGTGTGTGTGCGCGTAGGTGTGCGTGTGTGCGCGTAGGTGTGCGTGTGTGCGCGTAGGTGTGCGTGTGTGCTCGTAGCTGTGCGTGTGTGCGCGTAGGTGTGCGTGTGTGCGCGTAGGTGTGCGTGTGTGCGCGTAGCTGTGCGTGTGTGCGCGTAGCTGTGCGTGTGTGCGCGTAGGTGTGCGTGTGTGCGCGTAGGTGTGCGTGTGTGCTCGTAGCTGTGCGTGTGTGCGCGTAGCTGTGCGTGTGTGCGCGTAGCTGTGCGTGTGTGCGCGTAGCTGTGCGTGTGTGCTCGTAGGTGTGCGTGTGTGTGCGTGTGTGCGTGGTGGGGCCGAGTGTGGTGCTGGCCATCATAGGTGCTCGCTAACAGCGAGGCTATACGGGGGGAGCGTGAGTCCTATGAGTCGAGCGTGTGTATGCATTGGTGTGTTGGTGAGCGTGTTGGTGATTGAGAGAGTGTGTTGGTGAGTGTGGTGTGTGGGAGTCTGTGTTGGTGAGTGTGGTGGTGAGCGTGTTGGTGTGTGAGAGAGTGTGTTGGTGAGTGAGAGTCTGTGTTGGTGAGTGTGTTGGTGAGTGTGAGAGACTTTGTGTTGGTGAGTGTGTGCGTGAGTGTGTTGGTGAGTGAGAATCTGTGTTGGTTAGTGTGTTGGTGTGTTGGTGTGTGTGTTGGTCAGTGAGAGTCTGTGTTGGTGAGTGTTGGTGTGTGTGTTGGTGAGTGAGAGTCTGTGTTGGTGAGTGTGTGAGAGAGTGTGTTGGTGAGCGTGTTGGTGAGTGAGAGTCTGTGTTGGTTAGTGTGTTGGTGAGTGTGTTGGTGTGTTGGTGAGCGTGTTGGTGAGTGAGAGTCTGTGTTGGTTAGTGTATTGGTGTGTTGGTGAGTGTGTTGGTGTGTTGGTGAGCGTGTTGGTGAGTGAGAGTCTGTGTTGGTTAGTGTGTTGGTGTGTTGGTGAGTGTGTTGGTGTGTTGGTGAGCGTGTTGGTGAGTGAGAGTCTGTGTTGGTTAGTGTGTTGGTGTGTTGGTGAGTGTGTTGGGGAGTGTGTGAGAGAGTGGTGTTGGTGAGTGTGTGTGTGTGCACGAGTGGCGCGTGTAATGTATCACACACACTCACACACACACATTGGCCTCATAAGTATTCTCTGCGTCGGAGTTCTGGGCCGTTTAATTAATTGATCGTCGAGTAAACACACACACTCACACACACACTCAGACACACACACACTCACACACACACTCAGACACACACACACTCACACACACACTCAGACACTCACACACACACTCACACACACACTCACACACACACTCACACACACACTCACACACACACTCACACACACACTCACACACACACTCAGACACTCACACACACACTCAGACACACACTCACTCTGCATTGCCCACCCAGCCTGCTTACCCGTCTGCTCACACGCGATATGATTCGCCGTGTGTGTGTCTGCGTGTGGAGCGGTGGTGCAGTGGTTAGCGCGCTGCGCTCCTGGCCCCCAACATCGGTGACATATCTGAACCGGTCCTGGGCCTCCCCCCCCCATAAGTCGACTCGGCCTCAAATCCTCAAATGGTTATCAGGTGCGATGCGTAAACATCGCCACTGCGGAGACAAATACGGCCGGGCGTGGTGCTACCCACCCACCCACTCGCGTGCCGCGCTGACAGCACTTGCCCCGGCAGTATGTTCAAGGCTATACAGGTGGTCTTTGTCTTTGCGTGCGTGTGTGCGTGTGTGGAACAGAGAGAGCACCATCTTCTCTTGCCTGTGATTACATCTGCTGCTCTCGCTCCCCTCCCTCTCCATCGCTCCCTGCCTCCCTCTCCATCGCTCCCTGCCTCTCCATCGCTCCCCTCCCTCTCCATCGCTCCCCTCCCTCTCCATCGCTCCCTGCCTCCCTCTCCATCGCTCCCCTCCCTCTCCATCGCTCCCTGCCTCCCTCTCCATCGCTCCCTGCCTCTCCATCGCTCCCCTCCCTCTCCATCGCTCCCTGCCTCCCTCTCCATCGCTCCCCTCCCTCTCCATCGCTCCCCTCCCTCTCCATCGCTCCCTGCCTCCCTCTCCATCGCTCCCTGCCTCCCTCTCCATCGCTCCCTGCCTCCCTCTCCATCGCTCCCCTCCCTCTCCATCGCTCCCTGCCTCCCTCTCCATCGCTCCCTGCCTCCCTCTCCATCGCTCCCTGCCTCCCTCTCCATCGCTCCCTGCCTCCCTCTCCATCGCTCCCTGCCTCCCTCTCCATCGCTCCCTGCCTTCCTCTCCATCGCTCCCTGCCTCCCTCTCCATCGCTCCCTGCCTCCCTCTCCATCGCTCCCTGCTTCCCTCTCCATCGCTCCCCTCCCTCTCCATCGCTCCCCTCCCTCTCCATCGCTCCCCTCCCTCTCCATCGCTCCCCTCCCTCTCCATCGCTCCCTGCCTCCCTCTCCTCCCCCCGTGGCTTCTCAGCCCCCACCCTTATTACGACAGCTCACTCACACCACAGGCAGAGTGGTCACACAGGCAGACAGACACACACAGACACACACGGACAGATACACACCGCACATACGACCCCGAGTGGCCAGGTTCGCAGTCCAGCGCGCTAACCACTACACTACCGCTCCCCACCACACAACAACAACAACAACAACCGCCATTCGCCACTAAGTGGCGGTGACGTCACCACGACGCTTGTGCCAGGCCATGTGCACCCTGAGGCCACGTGAAGTGTCGAACGCCCGCTGGCAGGAGGTCACGGGGCAGACCCAGGTGCCACGGGTCGACTGACCGAGATGACCGAGACGAGTGGCTGATGCACCACCTGTGCCCCCTACTGTGCCAACTTGCTGTGCTTTAGCCACCCAGCGCTCCGCTCGTTGTTGTGAGCGTCGCTCCTCCGCCCTCCGTTGTTGTTGGAGGGCGACTGCCTCCAACTGCCCAGTAGCGTCCTTCACGAGCCTCCTCCACTGAGGCCGATCTTGACACCGCTGGTACCAGTCATCGGCAAGTCCACTCAGCTCCACGTCCTCCTGTACCACATCACTCCATCTCTTCTCTAGCCCGTGCCGCGCCCGTTTAGCCCCCTCGATCCGGCCGAACAAAAGCTGTTTAGGCATGCGGTGGCTGGGCATGCGGGCTACAGATACACACAGACACTGTATATATACACACACACACCCCACACACACACACCCCACACACACACACCCTACACACACACACCCGGCACATACACACCCCACACACACACGCCCCACACACACCCCCACACACCCACCCCCACACCCCACACACACCCCACCCACACACACCACACACACACACCCTACACACACACCCGGCACATACACACCCCACCCACACACACGCCCCACACACACCCCACCCACACACACACACAAACCCAAACCCCACACAGTGAGAGGGTTGGGGTTGGTGTGTGAGTGAGTGTGTGAGTAAGAGGGTTGGGGTGTGAGTGAGTGAGTGTGTGAGTAAGAGGGTTGGGGTGTGAGTGTGAGAGTGTGTGAGTAAGAGGGTTGGGGTGTGAGTGTGTGTGTGAGAGGGTTGGGGTGAGTGTGTGAGTGAGTGAGTGTGTGAGTGAGAGGGTTGGGGTGTGAGTGTGTGTGTGAGAGGGTTGGGGTGAGTGTGTGAGTGAGTGTGTGAGTGAGTGAGAGGGTTGGGGTGTGAGTGTGTGTGTGAGAGGGTTGGGGTGAGTGTGTGAGTGAGTGTGTGAGTGAGTGAGAGGGTTGGGGTGTGAGTGTGTGTGTGAGAGGGTTGGGGTTGGTGTGAGTGAGTGAGTGAGAGGGTTGAGGTTGGTGTGAGTGAGTGAGTGTGTGAGTAAGGGGGTTGGGGTGTGAGTGAGTGAGTGAGAGGGTTGGGTTGTGAGTGAGTGTGTGAGTAAGGGGGTTGGGGTGTGAGTGAGTGAGAGGGTTGGGGTGAGTGTGTGAGTGAGTGAGTGTGTGAGTGAGAGGGTTGGGGTGTGAGTGTGTGTGTGAGAGGGTTGGGGTGAGTGTGTGAGTGAGTGAGAGGGTTGGGGTGTGAGTGTGTGTGTGTGAGAGGGTTGGTGTGAGTGAGTGAGAGGGTTGGGTGTGAGTGAGTGAGTGTGTGAGTAAGGGGGTTGGGGTGTGAGTGTGTGAGTGAGTGGGTTGGGTGTGAGTGAGTGAGTGTGTGAGTGAGAGGGTTGGGGTGTGAGTGAGTGAGAGGGTTGGGGTGTGAGTGAGTGAGTGTGTGAGTAAGGGGGTTGGGGTGTGAGTGAGTGAGTGAGAGGGTTGGGGTGTGAGTGAGTAAGAGGGTTGGGTGTGAGTGAGTGTGTGAGTGAGAGGGTTGGGGTGTGAGTGAGTGAGTGAGTAAGGGGGTTGGGGTGTGAGTGAGTGAGTGAGAGGGTTGGGGTGTGAGTGAGTAAGGGGGTTGGGGTGTGAGTGAGTGAGTGAGAGGGTTGGGGTGTGAGTGAGTAAGAGGGTTGGGTGTGAGTGAGTGTGTGAGTGAGAGGGTTGGGGTGTGAGTGAGTGAGAGGGTTGAGGGGTTGGCGAGGGGAGGAGGTAGCGGTGGTTGCTGCGTCTCATTTCTCTTCTCGCGGTGACGGTGGTGGTGGTGGGGGTGGTAGGGGGGGGGGATCAGGGCGTGTGGGTGGGAGGTGAGGGGGAGGGGCGGAGGGGAGTTAAGCAGCCTGATTTGGTGACTGCTGAACACTAACAGGTATTGACAAAGAGAGCGAGCGGCGTGCGTGCTGCGCATACAAGGCGCCCGTGTGTGTGCGTGCGTGCATGTGTGTTTGTGTGCATGCATGTGTGTGTGTGCTGTGTGTATGTGTGGGGAGCGGTGGTGTAGCGGTTAGCGCTACACTGCGCTATGAACCTGGCGAGCCGGGTTCAATTCCCACTCGCGGCCAACAACAGTGACGATTATCTGAACCGGTCCCGGGCCTCCCCTAGGTCGACTCAGCCTCAAATGAGTACCTGGTGCGGTCTGTAAACATTGCAACTAGGGAGACAAAGGCGGTCGGGCGTGGTGCTGGCCACCCACCCCCTCGTGTGCCGTGCCGGCCTTCGTAGGTGCTCGCTAACGGCACTTGCCCCGACTGTCTATCAGGGTACCTTTGTCTCTACGTACGCAGAGATAGACAACTTCTTTTGCACCGTACGTGGCCAGCTGGCGACAGCAAACAAAACACCAAAAACCGCTCGAAAAAGAAATGAATTTTCAATCGAGATGAGTTGAAAATCGCCACGGACGCAGCACACGCGAGAGGAATTCCTCCACACCCCCCCCACACCGATCATCGTCGAGTGAAAACAATAAAATAACGAAACGAGGCCCAAAATCAACACCGAGACTTGGAGGAGGTGGAGACGTGAAAAGACCTCTCCCCTCGTTCGAGCAGCCCCAAGATAACTCTCGGGCGGGGGTTGTCGCGGGAGAAGTTGGTTTCACGATTAGAATAACTCGTGCAAGTAAAAGTAACACAAAAAATACGCGAATGTGAATTGATTGTCAATGTTACAATTCGGCTCGTTCATCCCGGAAGGCCTCACCGAGTCTCGGCTCCGCTTTTCAGGAGGGTCCTGCCAATTGTGCGTCGCAGCGGGCAGACAACGTTGCCATGCACGGACCCAATTGAGTCATTAGCGGGGTATTTTTTGTGAGTGTTTTGGGGGTTTGGGCTGATGCCGGGTTGCATTGTATGGGAGGAAACCAGAGCACCTGGAGGAAGCCAATTTCAGGACGGGGGGAGAGAACATACAGATTCGCCCGGGTCAGGAATCGGACCCAGAGCCTTTAAAGTGTCACCACTTCACCACTCACTCTGTCCCCGTATATATAACCTGTATAGAGTGCGTCTGTGTGTGTGGCTGATACACGTGGTTGTATGTGTAACCTGTATAGAGTGCGTCTGTGTGTGTGGCTGATACACGTGGTTGTATGTGTAACCTGTATAGAGTGCGTCTGTGTGTGTGGCTGATACACGTGGTTGTATGTATAACCTGTATAGAGTGCGTCTGTGTGTGTAGCTGATACACGTGGTTGTATGTGTAACCTGTATAGAGTGTGTCTGTGTGTGTGGCTGATACACGTGGTTGTATGTATAACCTGTATAGAGTGTGTCTGTGTGTGTGGCTGATACACGTGGTTGTATGTGTAACCTGTATAGAGTGCGTCTGTGTGTGTGGCTGATACACGTGGTTGTATGTGTAACCTGTATAGAGTGCGTCTGTGTGTGTGGCTGATACACGTGGTTGTATGTGTAACCTGTATAGAGTGTGTCTGTGTGTGTGGCTGATACACGTGGTTGTATGTGTAACCTGTATAGAGTGCGTCTGTGTGTGTGGCTGATACACGTGGTTGTATGTGTAACCTGTATAGAGTGCGTCTGTGTGTGTGGCTGGTACACGTGGTTGTATGTGTACAGGACGTATAACGACGTGGTTATGTGTGTACAGGAAGGTTTGTGTGTCGATCTGTGTTTGTACGAGTGTGTATTTGA